>NC_081555.1:39780140-39906363 GCF_963082655.1 Stomoxys calcitrans
ATATCGAAGGGCCTAACAAAACTCGCTGTCCCAAATGTCAGCGAAATTGGACAATAACTACACTTTTTATGGGCCAAGACTTTAAATCGAGAGATCGGTCTATAAGGCAGCTATATCCAAATCTGGACCGATCTGGCCAAATTGAAGAAGAATGTTGAAGGGTCTAACAAATTTCGGCGAAATTGGACAATAAAAAAAACTTTTTATGAGCCCAAAACCTTAAATCGAGAGATCGGTCTATATGTCAGCTATATCCAAATCTGGACCGATCTGTACCAAACTCAAAAGAGATGTCGAAGGGCCTAACAAAACTCACTGTCCCAAATTTCAGCAAAATCGGATAATAAATGTGGCTTTTATGGGCCCAAAACCAAAATCGAGAGATCGGTCTATATGGCAGCTATATCCAAATCTGGACCGATCTGGGCCAAATTGAAGAGTGATATCGAAGGGCCTAACACAACACACTGTCCAAAATTTTGCCAAAATCGGAAAATAATAGCGTCTTTTATGGGTGCAAGACCTTAAATCGAGAGATCAGTCTATATGGCAGCTATATCCAAATCTGGACCGATCTGGGCCAAATTGAAGAAGGATGTCAAATGATCTAACGCAACTCGCTTTCCCAAATTTCGGCGAAATTGAACAGTAAATACACTTTTTATGGGCCCAAACCTCAAATCGAGAGATCGGTATATATGGTAGCTATATCCAAATCTGAACCGATCGGAGCCAAATTTGAGAAGGGTGTTTAAGGGCCTAGCGCAACTCTCTGTCCCAAATTTCGGCGAAATTGGACAATAAATACACTTTTTATGGGCCCAAAACCTCAAATCGAGAGATCGGTCTATATGGCAGCTATATCCAAATCTGGACCGATCTGGGCCAAATGTAGGAAGGGTGTCGAAGGGCCAAACACAACTCACTGTCCCAAATTTCAGCAAAATCGGATATTAAATGTGGCTTTTATGGCCTAAGACCTTAATCGGCGGATCGGTCTATGTGTGGGCTTTTTCAAGAT
Source organism: Stomoxys calcitrans (assembly GCF_963082655.1). NCBI lineage: Eukaryota > Metazoa > Arthropoda > Insecta > Diptera > Muscidae > Stomoxys > Stomoxys calcitrans. Next base: position 39,781,162 of record NC_081555.1, read on the forward strand.
ATAGTCCGATATAGCCCATTTTCGAAACTTAACCTGCTTTACGTTCAAAAAAGAATCTGTGCAAAGTTTCAGCTCAACATCTCTTTTTTAAAGACTGTAGCGTGATATGAACAGACAGACGGACGGACATACGGACGGACGTACGGACGGACATACCGGACGGAACGTACGGACGGACATACGGACGGACATACGGACGGACATACGGACGGACATACGGACGGACATACGGACGGACATACGGACGGACATACGGACGGACATACGGACGGACAGACGGACGTTCGGATAGGCGGACAGACGGATGGAAGGACGGACAGTCGGACGGTCGGACAGGCGGACGGACAGTCGGATGGACGGACAGACGAATAGACAGATGGACAAACAGACGGACGGAAAGAAGGACGGGCGGACGGGCGGACGGACAGACGAATGGACGAACGGATGTGGCTAGATCGACTTAGGGCTATATCAAGATATAGTCCGATATAGCCCATCTTCAAACTTAACCTGCTTATGGACAAAAAAAGAATCTGTGCAAAGTTTCTGCTTAATATCTCCATTTTTATACCCTCCACCATAGGATGGGGGGTATACTAATTTCGTCATTCTGTTTGTAACTACTCGAAATATTCGTCTGAGACCCCATAAAGTATATATATTCATGACCCCATAAAGTATATATATTCGCGACATTTTATGCGATCTAGCCATGTCCGTCCGTCTGTCCATCCGTCCGTCTGTCTGTCTGTCTGTCTGTCGAAAGCACGCTAACTTCCGAAGGAGTAAAGCTAGCCGCTTGAAATTTTGCACAAATACTTCCTATTAGTGTAGGTCAGTTGGTATTGTAAATGGGCTATATCGGTCCATGTTTTGATATAGCTGCCATATAAACCGATCTTGGGTCTTGACTTCTTGAGCCTCTAGCGTGCGCAATTCTTATCCGATTGGAATGAAATTTTGCACGACGTGTTTTGTTATGATACCCAACAACTGTGCCAGGTATGGTTCAAATCGGTTAATAACCTGATATAGCTGCCATATAAACCGATCTTGGGTCTTGACTTCTTGAGCCTCTAGAAGGCACAATTCTTATCCGTTTTGCCTGAAATTTTGTACGTCGGATTCTCTCATGACCATCAATATACGTATTTATTGTGGTCTGAATCGGTCTATAGCCCGTTACAGCTCCCATATAAATCGATCTCTCTATTTTACTTCTTGAGCCCCCAAAGGGCGCAATTCTTATTCGAATTGGCTGACATTTTACACAGGTCTCCAACATTTAATTTAATTGTGATATCTTGATATCGCTCTAATAGCAGAGCAAAACTTTTCTTATATCCTGTTTTGCCTAAGAAGAGATGCCGGGAAAAGAACTCGACAAATGCGATCCATGGTGGAGGGTATATTAGATTCGGACCGACCAAACTTAGCACGCTTTTATTTTATTTTATTTTATTTTATTTTATTTTATTTTATTTTATTTTATTTTATTTTATTTTATTTTATTTTATTTTATTTTATTTTATTTTATTTTATTTTATTTTATTTTATTTTATTTTATTTTATTTTATTTTATTTTATTTTATTTTATTTTATTTTATTTTATTTTATTTTATTTTATTTTATTTTATTTTATTTTATTTTATTTTATTTTATTTTATTTTATTTTATTTTATTTTATTTTATTTTATTTTATTTTATTTTATTTTATTTTATTTTATTTTATTTTATTTTATTTTATTGTATTTTATTTTATTTTATTTTATTTTATTTTATTTTATTTTATTTTATTTTATTTTATTTTATTTTATTTTATTTTAATTTAATTTAATTTATTTTATTTTATTTTATTTTATTTTATTTTATTTTATTTTATTTTATTTCATTTTATTTTATTTTATTTTATTTTATTTTATTTTATTTTATTTTATTTTATTTTATTTTATTTTATTTAAATTAATTTTATTTTATTTTTATTTTATTTTATTTTATTTTATTTTATTTTATTTTATTTTATTTTATTTTATTTTATTTTATTTTATTTTATTTTATTTTATTTTATTTTATTTTATTTTATTTTATTTTATTTTATTTTATTTTATTTTATTTTATTTTATTTTATTTTATTTTATTTTATTTTATTTTATTTTATTTTATTTTATTTTATTTTATTTTATTTTATTTTTTATTTTATTTTATTTTATTTTATTTTATTTTATTTTATTTTATTTTTATTTTATTTTATTTTATTTTATTTTATTTTATTTTATTTTATTTTATTTTATTTTATTTTATTTTGTCTTATTTTATTTTATTTTATTCATGCGCTTCTAGAGCTCACAAGTGTGTGTCTTCCGTACTGCCCAAGTGTATGGTTGCGTATACTTTATTTTATTCGCAAGTAAATAAATCATTCGCCACAAGGTCCATAATGGTTGGTTTATATAAACTTCTTGGTTACTTAAATACATGAATTTCTCATCCATATGTGACAAAATTTGCAAAAGATACATGGTAGTGGGTATCCATCACTTGACCCAGCTTAACTTAATAAATTAACATTAACATGCTTGTTTATAGGAAAGCTATTGGCCTATTTAATATAATTGTAAAAATTCACTGAACTTATTTCTTTACCAAATTAATTTAAGTTTTTATTCATTACTTGTATCCAATAATCAGATGTGGTTGAAACAAAGGCCTTTTATGCTTCCAAAACCGAGGCAATTGATAAACCGGCCAAACATCTGCACCATTATGAATGATTTTTCTCCCCTTCCACATAGCAAATGTGTTTGGCCTTTGTTGGAATAGTGATAAATGTGTTTTGGCATAAATATACGCAGTTGGTGACATTGTTGAGTACCCCGAGCGACATGCAATTGTTGCCTTTGCTTTTGTTTGGCATGGTATTGTAAATTGCAATGCACTTTGATTTCACAATTGTCATAATTCACATGCATGCCGCATTAATTGTATTACAATTTGATTTATGTGATAAATCATACACTGCTACACACACATGCGCACAAATTTGTCGCCTTCACATAAATACCCCCGTTACATATTAACAGGCATATTAACGACTGCAGACATGGGATATACTTTTGACAAAGAACCATAGCGTGATAAACGAGATCAGTGAAGCAAGCCAGTTTCACACGCACAAGAAGACCACATGCACACACATCAAGTTAAAGCGTTTTGAACAATGCCACTGCCATGGCTGTGAAGCTGGTGATGTTGGTGATTAATAAAGGTTTCATGTCTGCCACTGCCGTGGTCAGCATCAAAATGCCATCAAAGTGCTTTTCACTTCAACTTAGTGGACCACATACGTTATGGCAACATTACCATAGGTCGCATTGATGTTGTGGAGATCGAAGTAGGGAACACTTAACTCAAGAGTAAAATATTCTATTTTGATGGTGATTTGTATACCCACCAAAGCATTTGAATATACTCACCTCGTCATTCTGTTTCTAGCTTATCGAAATACCCATATCCAATGAAGTTTATTGGCGGCAGTCCTCTGGCCTTCACTGACAAATCATTTGATCTTTCAATCTCCCTTACTCCGATAGGGCCGGACATCCTCAGAGAAGGCGTTTAACTCTTTCTTACACTCCAAGATTGTTCGAAACTTTACCATCCTGGTTATTATTGCCCTTATGGTCATTTTACTATCGAAAAGCACACACACCCCCACATTTCGTGATCACCCGGCTCTCTGCCTGCATGACCGTATTATGGTTAAGCAGCCAATATCAGATCTCAGTCCCAGGGTTTTAAATGAAGACTCTCATGCCCACTCTGTCTTTTAGCTTTGATACATCGGTGTAGCATGATCTTCCAGATGGCACTACCAGAGTTCCGTCAAACCAAGTCTGTGTAGCTGGCAACAGTGCCTCGCACTCAACTTTAAGTGTTGTCTCAGGTATCCGATCGTTAACCTCTTCCAAATCAGTTAAGGTACATCTGGAGTACACGCGACTAGCAGCCACGTTTGTAAAACGCTTCACACGGTGACCTTAAGTCCATTGTGTTTGCCCTAGAAAAAGTAGTATAGAATGGCATAAGAAGGTAAAACTCAGGGCAAGACAACAGAAACCACAAAAACTTAAGGCAAACCGAAAGTTTAAGCAAGACGAGTGCGGGGCAGTAACACAAAACCATGCTCAAAAGTCTTCAACTCCTCCTCATCTTTCTGCAGAAGTTTGTCTCTCCCTGCGTCCACCGTGAAGTCAAAGACTTTATATAGCCATGACCAGCCAGGACACTTATCAGTAGTCCGAAGTCAGGCTTTCACGCTAAGCGAAGGGAAAGTCACCACCTCAAGGCCTATGTTAACCTGCAACCAGCAGCAGCAACCCCCGCCTCATTCGCGTGGTCATCGTAGAAGACATTTGTGACCAACCAGGACTCTTATTAATAGTCCGAAGTCATGCTTCCATGCTAATCGACACGAAATACTACGCCAAAAGGCCTATGTCACCCTGCAATCAGCAGCAGCAACCCCCGCCTCATTCGCGTGGTCATCGTAGAAGGCATCCACCCTACCAAGAATTTTGCATAGGGCAAGGCGCCTTGATTCCTCAGCACGATCTGCATCAATCGGCGATCCATTTTTGGCCAGCTCGTTGGCTGCTTCGCCACCATCCACCCAGTGAAGGCCCGAAACCCATCAAAGTATTCCAGCCATTCTGATGGTTCAAAGAAGAAGGCATCCACCCTACCAAAAATTTTGCATAGGGCAAGACTCCCTGATTCCTCAGCACGATCTGCATCAATCGGCGATCCATTTTTGGCCAGCTCGTTGGCTGTTTCGCCACCAGCCACCCAGTGAAGGGCCGAAGTCCAGCAAAGCCTGCCATCCATTCTGATGGTTCAAAGCTCTTTTAATCTTCAAACCCATCTCTACCACAAATTGTCCCACGCCAGAGCTTTCAGCGCTGCCTGATTCGAACATCGGGCCGCACATCGCGGAGGAGGGCAACAGAGGTTAGCGTGTCCGACGCTGAACGCCTGGGATCGAATCCTTGCGAGGCCCTCAGAAATGATTTTCAGCGGTGGTTTTCCCCTCCTTATGCTGGCAACAGTTGTGAGGGTACTATGCAATGTAAAAACTTCTCTCCAAAGAGGAATCGCACTGCGGCACGCCATTCGGACTTGGCTATAAAAAAAGGAGGCCTTAATTGATATGTGGGAAGTTTTCCCCTGTACCTTAGTGCAATGTTCATAGGCACAACTTCATCCCGCATTAGCAATGTCAGCAGAGCCTTTGGCACTGCGTAAAACTCGGCCTGAAAGACTCTGCATCCGTCCAAAGCCAATATAATTCCCTGATGAAGACTCCAGTCCTGATGCCCCCCATCCAACTAAGACACATCCGCGTATACAGAAAGTCCCGGAAATGGCGTACTACTCCAAGCCAGAGTTTCCTTTTCGGGAAAATGGCATCCAACCCAGTCGCATCCCCATCCCCCAGCAGAATAGAAGAGTGACCATAGTTTGAGAAGCGCCGGGTTGTTGACTTTCCCAGTCTAAGGGTGCTCTTCGTTGAATGGCATTCAGCGCCTTTCTTGGGGCACTCCTACTTGGTGCAAGGTTCTGCACCGAAACACTACCCTATACTTTATCGATAGTCCTTTGGAAGAATTTTTGTCCATGGCCTGATACCACACCAGATATTGAAAGGTGAGAATCGGACGAACTACCGCTGCCAACATCTAGTGCACCATCACCTACCTAAGCGCCAAAATCCCTCCTGTCGAGTTGCGACAGGCGCATTCAGTCCCCTTTTGACCCTTTCCTCGAAATTCCTCCTCCAGCTTAGATTCTGGCCAAGAATCGGACCCAAATACTTAGCCTCCGGAGAGAACGACAGCACTACCTTATCTAGGATGGTTTCGCATACAACTCTTGGCCTAAACGCCCAAAGCTCTACTAACGAGTTGCGACAGGTTTAGACCCTTTCCTCGAAATTCCTCCTCCAGCTTAGATTCTGGCTTCTGGCAAAGAATCGGACCCAAATACTTAGCCTACGGAGAGAACAGCAGCTCAACCATATCTAGGATGGTTTCACATACAACTCTTGGCCTAAACGCCCAAAGCTCTACTAACGAGTTGCGACAGGTTTAGACCCTTTCCTCGAAATTCTTCCTCCAGCTTAGATTCTGGCCAAGAATCGGACCCAAATACTTAGCCTCCGGAGAGAACGTCAGCTCTACCTTATCTAGAATGGTTTCGCATACATCTCTTGGCCTAAACGACCAAAGCTCTGCTAACGAGTTGCGACAGTTTTAGAGCTCATTCAGTCTTTTTTTGACCCTTTCTTCGAAATTCCTTCTTCAGCTTAGATTTTGTTCAAAAATCAGACCCAAATACTTACCCTCCGGAGAGAATGGCAGTTCTATCTCATCCAGGATAGGTCCGCCTAAAACACTCAGCTTTCTCCTGCCGGTGAACTGTGCAAGGGAAGTTTTTATTGTCCCCAAAACCAGCATCTGCTGCCCAATTTCGCTAGTTGCCATGCGTTTGCTGAAGATCCGAACATGAGTCTAAGATCTTTAGCAGCCTATTCTAAGCTTTTTTGCGCCAAAAATAGAAGTGTGGCCGTACAAGTTTTCCCTTAAATGCCAAGTTCCCTCAGCATTAAAACAAGCTAAACGGCACATTTTTCAATAAATATCTCAATTTGGCTAAAGTTCAGCATCGCCTCCAATTCACAATGTAATCTAGACTTAAAAAATTGCAAATTTTGCCCAAGACCCATTCCACTAAGGAACAGGGGCAAACTTCCCACACACCAATGAGTGCAATCTGATTCAAGTTTTGAGCTCAATAATAAGGGCCTCCTTTTTTATAGCCGAGTCAAAACGGCTTGCCGCAGTGCGACATCTCTTTGGAGAGAAATATTTACATGGCATAGTATCCCACAAGTGTTGCCAGCATTAGGAGGGGAAAACCACGGGTGAGAAATGTTTTTCTGATGGTCTTGCCAGGATTCGACCATCTCTTTGGAGAGAAGTTTTTACATGGCATAGTACCTCACAAATGTTGTCAGCATTAGGAGGGAAAACCACCGCCGATATATGTTTTTTCTAATGGTCTCGCCAGGATTCGAACCCGGGCTTTCAGCGTCATAGAAGGACATGCTAACCTCTGCGCTACGGAGGGCTCAAGGCTTCAGCGACCTTAAGATCTCGGCTTGGGCCGAGAACTCTCATAGATATTTCTTCCCCATATATCAGCAGTGGTCTTAGTTTGGCAGGGTAGTCCACCATATCGTCATCGGACTGAGTCCCAACTTCTTATGGAATATGGATCGACTCCACTCACATGAAAATTATAGCTAAAAGTTTGCCGCATATGACATTGATATTGGAAAAGCCTACATAGATTGAAGACCTATTGGGTTGCCAAAAAAGTAATTGCGGATTTTTCATATAGTCGGCGTTGGCAAATCGTTTCACAGCTTGTGGCTCTGTAATTGCATTCTTTCTTCTGTCAGTTATCAGCTGTTACTTTTAGCTTGCTTTAGAAAAAAAGTGTAAAAAAAGTATATTTGATTAAAGTTCATTCTAAGATTTATTAAAAATGCATTTACTCTCTTTTAAAAAATCCGCAATTACTTTTTGGGCAACCAATATGAAAACTAAGCGTTTTAGGCCATAGTTGACAATTTGTCCTAATGTCAATATTTGGCCAACACTCACACAACAGATTCATACTTGGCACTGTAGTTATCATCAATGCATATATACTTGTACGTATATTTGTGTGCTTTCAGCTCTTGCAGAATCCTGTCAAAGATGAGTGCCATTTTTTTGTTGTGTGCTAGCGTATGTGTGTGTGTGTGGACTTGGGGTATTTGAAAAGAAATTCTTCAAACTTTACACGGACCTTGGCAAATGTGGATGTACTTAAGTGTGTGTTAATGTGTGTCTGGGTGTGCTGGTGTCATTGCGTGTGCTTGGTATAACCACGAATGCGTAAAATGACACTTTCGGTTAAAACACGTAAAATTATTCCCATCAAGTATCTCCGCTCCAAGTACTTAATGGATGCGTCAGTGGTTGACACAAGTAAAGAAATGCTTGCTTCATTATCTTAAAATTGTTTGTCGGTTTGTCGTATGTTATCATGCAAGCCAGCTTAACAATGTTCCATAACAAAATTACCAACCATGGTCTGTGATGGCAAGGGAGAATGGAAGAAATTTTAATTTTTTTGCTCTTAAGGCCCTGGAATTAAATTCAATGAATTTTAAGTGAATTCTGAAGAAATGTCAAATGAGGGATCAATGTCCGGTGGCCATTTGCAGTGAAGCAAATAGTCAGAAAATGTCAAATTGAAGTCATGCCAAGGAATGGACTTCCAAGGTTTTTTTAAAACCAATAAAATGCTGTTAAGTTCAGCAGGGCTGAATCTTATATACCCTACTCCAAGTATTTGGAATGCAAATTGCAAATTTTGCTCATGAACATTCCACTAAGGAACAGGGGCAAACTTCTCATATATCAATGAGTGCAGGCCGATTCAAGTTTAAGCTCAATGATAAGGGGCTTCCTTTTTATAGCCGAGTCCGGATGGCGTGCCGCAATGCGACACCTCTTTGGAGAGAAGTTTTACATGGCATAGTACCTCACAAATGTTGCCAGCGTTAAGAGGGGAAAACCACCGCTTAAAATTTGTTCTGATGGTCACGCCATCACGTCATAGGCGGACATGCTTACCTCTGCGCTAAGCTGGCCTCCGTAGGAATGACTTTTTCTAATAAACTACAACAACCACATCAACTTATGATTCGATATGGACTCATTTACAAAGTCATAAGAAAATACAACGTTCACAATTTCAGTCCCATGAGATAATAGTTGAGCCTTTTACAGAATCAAGAAGTCAAATCGCGAGATCGGGTTATGTGGAAGCTTTATCAGATTGTGGAGTGATTTGGACCACACTGGGCAGGGTAGTTAGAAGTTCCAGTAACAAATTACATGCAAAATTTCAGTCAAAACCGCTGGTAAAGAAGACCGGCATCTTAATCAGGTTATGCCACTCTTATGACCATTCTCAGCATAGTTGTTGAAAAACCTAACGAGTCTCTTAGTGCAAAATTTTAGCCAAACCGGTTATTAACTACGCCATCTAGAGGCTCCAGAAATCAACTCGGGCGATCAGTTTATATGGGAGCTATATCAGATTATGGTCCAATTCAGACCAAATCTGGCACAGTTAATAAAAGCCAAATTTCGGCCAAATCGGTAATAACTACGCCCTCTAGAGGCTCAAGAAGTCAAATTGGCAGTTGGGTATATAAGCCACCTTTATTAGGTAATGGAATGATTTTGACCCTACTCAGTGAAGTTATTGAAAGACATAAAAAAACATCATGCGCAAAATTTCTGCCAAATCATTTGGAAGATCGGTTTATATAACAGCTATATGAGGATATGAACCGATTCAGATCATACTTGGCACAATTGTTGGAAGTCATGCCAAAACGGCAAATGCCAAACTTCAGTCAAATTGGATAAGAAGCGCGCCGTCTACCACTCAAGAAGTCAACTCGGACGATCGGTTTATAAGGCAGCTATATTAGGATATTAACCGATTCCGACCATACTTGGCACAATTGTTGGAAGTCATGCCAAAACGGCAAATGCCAAACTTCAGCCAAATTGGATAAGAAGTGCGCCGTCTACGACTCAAGAAGTCAAATCCGGAGATAGGTTTATATGGCAGCTATATCAGGGTATGGACTGATTTAGACCATACTCGGCACAGTTATTGGAAGACTTAATAAAACACCACCCGTAAAGCTTCAGCCAAATCGGATTAGAATTGCAAACTCAAGAGGCTCAAGAAGTCAAATCAGTACATCGGTTTATATGGGAGCTATATCAAGATATAGACCGATTTCGGCCGTTTACAGCAAAGTTGTTGGAAGTCATCACAAAATGCCACGTGCAAAGTATCAGCCAAATCGGAGAAGGTTCACGGCTTCTAAAGGCTGAATATGTCAGTCAGGGAGATCGGTTTATTTGGCAGGATAAGGACCGATTTTGACCGTATTCGGCAAAGTTGTTGGAAGTCACAACAAAACGCCACGTGCAAAATATCGACCAAATCAGATAAGAAGATTAAGATTCTAGAGGCTCAATATCTTAAATCGGGGGATCGCTTTATATGGCAGTTATATCAAAACATGGAACGATTTGGCCCATTTACAATCCCAACCGACCAACCGACCAAAACTTCAAACGTCTATCTTAAGGTAAGGTTAGGCAGAAAAGAGGTTACGAATATTTATCCAAATGCAAATTTTGCCCATGAACATTCCCCTAAGGAACAGGGGCAAACTTCTCACATATCAATGAGTGCAGTCCGATTCAAGTTTAAGCTCAATGATAAGGGGCCTCCCTTTTATAGCCGAGTCTGAACGGCGTGCCGCAGTGCGACACCTCTTTGGAGAGAAGTTTTACATGGCATAGTACCTCACAAATGCTGCCAGCATTAGGAGGGGAAAACCACCACTGAAGGTCTCGCCAGGATTCGAACCCAGGAGTTCAGCGTCATAGGCGGACATGCTAACCTCTGCGCTACGGTGGCCTCCGAATATTTATCCACACCATATCAATATGAACATACACCTAATCCAGAGATTGGCTTGTTGTGCACTCTAAGTACTAAAGAGTAACCTCGAAAAATAAAATGTAAGTCTGGAATTCCTTGCTACCTACAAAATCCATACCACGCCCCTGAGTTGGTTCATATCTGGTATTGTATTCTCACCTAAGAAGTGGCGTTGTCCGTTAGCCGCGAAAGCCGGTCAATGGCATAAAATATGCTACAATGTCTCATCATCTTCCCCACAGGCCCTTCACATGCCATCACTTGCCGCATCGATTTTGCATAAGTGGGCTCATAGTCCTATGTAGTCTGTTATGATACCGAAAGCTATACTGACCTCCTGCTTACTTTCTTTCAGTAATAGCCTCGTCTTTTCACAATCCGGAACGCTCCATGTTATTATCGTCGTCCTACCGACCGTTTCGCTATATCACAGTGTCACATTCGCGTTCGTCCCGAAAGGCTTCGAATTATCCAAGTTTAGTGACGGCAGTCCTCCGCCTTCACGGCACCTAAACAATGCGGACCATGTCATGCTCAAAGGAGGGGGTTTATCTCCTGCTTACACTGCATGACTGTTTGTGACCTTACTTTCCTGGTTGTTATTGCCCAGCTGGCCGGTTTGCTGACCGTAAATGTCACACTCGATGTCCTCACTTTAACACCACACTACTTCACGCTTTCGGTGGTCGCCTGAATATCCGCCTGCCGGACTATATTATGGTCAATCAGTCTAAAACAGAACTCAGTCCCTCAGATCACATTGTAGACCCCCCAAGCCCACCCTGTCCTCTAGCCTTCATCCATACGTGCAGCTTGATGATTTTCCAGACGGAAAAAGTAGCGTTTGGTCAGACCACGACTATGCCACAGGTAGCAGTGCCTCGCACTCGGCAATAGTCGTTACCAGCAAGCGGCAGTCGGCCACCATATTTTCCGATCAGACAGTGACCTATCAAGACGGACACTGTCTGTTCTAGCGGTAGAACACTTCAAGTAGAGTTTGGGCCACATAACATCGTAATATTGGGTTTCCCAAAAAGTATTTGCGGATTTTTTAAAAGAAAGTAAATGCATTTTTAATAAAACTTAGAATGAACTTTAATCAAATATACTTTTTTACACTTTTTTTTCTAAAGCAAGCTAAAAGTAACAGCTGATAACTGACAGAAGAAAGAATGCAATTACAGAGTCACAAGCTGTGAAAAAATTTGTCAACGCCGACTATATGAAATATCCGCAATTACTTTTTGGGCAACCCAATATATGAATGTAATGATATGACCTAGTTCATCAGAGTACACACAAATACCCAACTGTTCGTCTAGTTTGGAACCATCCATAAAGAAATCTATGTAATTTTTATTACCGGAAATATCTTCGTTAGAATAGGTCCGATCAGGGTAAGAGTTGCCTTTCCTGTACTTCTAAAATGTTGGATTTGAAGTTCCATCATTTCTGTCCATCAAGACACCCAGGTATTAAGCGCTTTCTCTAAATGAAACTTTCTGCCCTTCCAAGAAGACAGGTGCCACTGTGCCACTTGTATCTCCTGCTGAATAGTACTAGCGCTGCCCTAAACCGTTTTTCAATTCTTTTAAAGTTCTATCACTCTAAAAGAAAACACCATCTAACAAAGTTTCTTTGTTAGATATTTTACAAGTATAAAAAACCAACTTCATAACCCTGAAAGAAAAAAGAAATTTTCATTATGATTATTGCAGAAATACTTAAGTACACTTGAACTTATTTTTTTGCCAGACAATTCTGCAATGTAAGACATGCCAATTCAAACGCTAATTTAAAATTGTTTAACTTTAACACAAATTCAATTAAAGTTGTTTTAACTTTTGCCACATTCTCCATGTTTTGTGAGCTCCAAGCGATATTTGTTTGGCATGGGAATTTGTTGCTCTGGTTTTGAAAATTTCATAAACATAGTGTTAAAGAAAATAAAACGGGAAGATGAAGATCCAGTCATAAACAAAGAAAACCAACGACAAATGGTCACCAGTGATGGCATTCGTTTCAATAAGTTAAGCAGAATTTCAAATATTGGCTAAAAAAATTAAAAAAAAGTAAAAGCGTGCCAAGTTCGGCCGGGCCGAATCCTATATACCCTCCACCATGGATCGCATTTGTCGAGTTCTTTTCCCGGCATCTCTTCTTAGGCAAAAAAGGATATAAGAAAAGATTTCCTCTGCTATTAGAGCGATATCAAGATATGGTCCGGTTTGGACCACAATTAAATTATATGTTGGAGACCTGTGAAAAATGTCAGCCAATTCGAATAAGAATTGCGCCCTTTGGGGGCTCAAGAAGTAAAATAGAGAGATCGATTTATATGTGAGCTGTATCAGGCTATAGACCGATTCAGAACATAATAAACACGTATGTTGATGGTCATGAGAGGATCCGTCGTACAAAATTTCAGGCAAATCGGATAATAATTGCGACCTCTACAGGCTCAAGAAGTCAAGACCCAAGATCGGTTTATATGGCAGCTATATCAGGTTATAAACCGATTTGAACCATACTTGGCACACTTTTTGGATATCATAACAAAACACATCGTGCCAAAATTCATTCAAATCGGATAGGAATTGCGCCCTCTAGAAGCTCAAGAATTCAAGACCCAAGATCGGTTTATATGACAGCTATATCAGGTTATGAACCGATTTGAACCATACTTGGCACAGTTGTTGGGTATCATAACAAAATACTTCGTGCAAAATTTCATTCCAATGGGATAAGAATTGCGCACTCTAGAGGCTCAAGAAGTCAAGATCCAAGATCGGTTTATTTGGCAGCTATATCAAAACATGGACCGATATAGCCCATTTACAATACCAACCGACCTACACTGTTAAGAAGTATTTGTGCAAAAATTCAAGCGGCTAGCTTTACTCCTTCGGATGGGTAGATAACGTCTTTCCTATATATACAAATCGGCTTAGGTTAGGTTAGGTCTAAGTGGCAGTCTGCCATCAGACACACTTAGACGTTTTCGTCCATTGTGATACCACAGGAACAGAAGAAGGAAGATGCCTTCTAGTTCGTACCGTTGAACCATCCAGATCGCTTCAAAAAGCCCAATAAATTACAAATGTTCACATCCGCTAAATCAGACAGGTTCTCAAAGAAACAGCTTCGGCAACAGTCGTTACTGGCAACCTTCAGTCTGTCAGCATATTTTCCGACCAGACAGTGAACTGTTCTAACGGGCACAATGACTGAGACATCTGTTCTAGCCAATGACAGCAAAACAGTAGACCTCTTTAAGTCTAGATTAGTCCACATAGTTTTGGAATGCTCACAGCCCACTCTTTGTGACCATCTATCATTCGTTGTCCTTCGGGCTTGGTCCTGAAAACTTAGCTTACATGTCGCCACAGACATACCCACAGATTCCTGTATCCCTGGAATGTGTAGGGCAGTTCCTAGTCTCGCAAGCTCCTCAGCTTTATAATTCCCTGGAATACCTCTGTGGCCCGGCAACCAGAAAAGGTGAAATTTTAACTGTTCGGCCAACTCGTTGAGAGATCTGCGACAGTCGAAGGCGGTTTTTGTGTTCAGAAATATGTTCTGCAGGGATTTAAGGGCTGCTTAGCTGTCTGAGAAGATATTTATGCCAATCGTCGTAATGACATTTTATCTTAGCCATTCCACCACTTTCTTAATTGCAATGATCTCCGCTTGATACACACAGCAGTGCTCGGGTAACCTTTTCCATATGACCAGTTCTAAATCTTTAGAGTACACCCCAAAGCCCACCTGGTCGTTTAGTTGGAAACCATCCGTATAGAAGTCTATGTAGCTAATGTTACCAGGGATATCGTAATTCCAATCGCTTCTAATAGGAATAGTGGAACAGTACTTTTTATCAAAAAGCGTCTCAGATAGGGTGTAATCCACACTGCCTTGAACATCGGATATTATATCAAGGATAACACACTGTATGCAGCCGCCACTTGACCAATGAGAAAGTTCCCTTAACCTCACTGCAATTTGGATAGCCACAATGTCAAGAGGCATTAGATGTAGCATTAAATTTAGTGCATCAGATGGTGCAGCTGTAATGCACAAACTAATTATCCTTTGGATCCGGTTAAGCATTGAGCAATAGGTGGTCTTTTCGAGCGGCGTCCACCAGACCACAACACCATATAGCATTATAGGTCGGACAATTGCAGTATATACCCAATGCATGACACGCGGTCTAAGCCCCCAGTTCTTGCCAGTGGCTCTCTTGCAGGTGTATAAAGCAAGAGTTGCCTTTCTTGCCCTTTCCAAAATGTTGGATTTGAAGTTCAGTTTCGTGTCCAGCAAAACACCCAGATATTTTGCGTTTTCTGTAAATGGAACATTCTCTACATCCAAGGAGACAGGTTCCACTGTAGGCAACTTGTATCTCCTGCTGAAATTAACTATTTCTGTCTTGCACGGATTTATACCTAGGATTTATACCTAGCTTCCTGAAGCATATATCTCTTGGAGTGCTGGGAAACTTTCCCCTAACCCCAATTGTCACGTCATCAACATACGCGACCACTTTCACGCCTTTTTCTTCCAAAGACAAAAATTTATTTTTAATGGCTATATTCGAAAGTTTGGTCAGCAAAGGGAGGAGTACCTTTTACCACATTTTTAGATCCACACATCCCAAGCCTGCCGCAATGCATCTTTTAGTAAGTAAGTTATTCATAAACTTTCTTACGATAGAGTTGATGTCTAGAAACTCCAAATCCTTCATGATTAACGTCGGGTTTACATAATTGAAAACAGCATCAATGTCAAGAAATGTTGCCATTTTATATTCCTTGACAGCGAGAGAACACTCTATGTAGCCGATTAGGTCGTGAAGGGCTGTTTCAGTGGATTTGCCTTTACTATTGAGTTGCCCAAAAAGTAATTGCGGATTTTTCATATAGTTGACAATTTGTTTCACAGCTTGTGACTCTGTAATTGCATTTTTTCTTCTGTCAGTTATCAGCTGTTAATTTTAGCTTGCTTTAGAAAAAAGTGTAAAAAAGTATATTTGATTAAAGTTCATTCTAAGTTTTATTAAAAATGCATTTACTTTCTTTTAAAAAATCCGCAATTACTTTTTGGGCAACCCAATAGCACGCTTTTACTTGTCTACATCTAAACTTTGGCGTATTTGAATTTCTTTTTTAGGATTTTTAATGTCTTCTATAAAAAGAAAAATGTTATCCAGCTAAAGATGAGCTCTTACCTCTTAAGGCCATTGGTCGCCCTACTTACGAGATTATTGCAGTACATTTTTTTTGTTGAAATTTATTTTCTAATTGCATTCCATGCCTTCCATTTCTCTTTTTTCTGTTTTCTCTTCTCTTCTTTTCGTTTTATGTTGGTGCTTGACTTATGCTTCACCAATGAGCAGATAAACTAACCAAAAGAGTTACGGCTGTAGCAGTGGCCCTACCACAAACCCAGGCAACAGCAGTTAGCAGAGCAACCGTAGCATTTGTTGAAGGCCTCCAATTCGATGCTTTCGATACAACACGTACAACGTTTGCCTCGTCCTCGTCCTCGTTGTCGTCATCGTCGTCTGCGTCATTGTCATCATTTGAAGGAGCCGGTGGTACACAAATGTCTTCATTGCCATCATTCTCAACATATTTAGCCACTTCATTACGACCCTACCCTTTGGCGTCGTCTCCATCGTCGTCGTCGTCATCATCATCATCGTCGTCGTCATCGTCGTCAGCATATCCCACATTGGTATCAACAACATCAGCTGGATTTCATAATTTAAAGACATCCAGAATTATGAGCAGCCTGAACAGCATCAGCAGCAGCATGCATACCCTCAGTCCAACCTACAGTACGCCCACAGCAGCCCATATACTGCACACCACCTTTCGAGGCAGCACCAGCAGCACTAAATCGAAATTTACGGGCTCTCACCACACCAGCACCCCAACTGTGGGACTTAGCTCCAGTGCATTGCCTTCATTCAAGAATTTTATGAAGAGTCCAAATAGCCACAGCACTGCAACAAATGGCGGCAAGCAGGAGTTTCCACTTGATTTTACATTCTCCAAGAACCATTGGACCAACTCAGGTAAGTGGGTGGTTAAACCCTCCAGTGAATGGCCTTTTGGTCCAACTTGGCTCGTAGTCCATCCAGCAATCCATTAAAAACGCCATGGCCCCCGTTGAAGTTTGCCCAGGCTAGAGCAACATTGTCCGAATGACTGCATTAAAGTTGATTGAATGCTTGGAACGCTTTATTAAAGTGCACTTTGCATTCCAAATTTGCATTAAGCGTCTGACATTTATTAAAACTAATACCAGAGCAATTTCTCATAATCGTCAGTAGTTGTCCATTTTACAACAGAATTAAGTAAGCGTGACAATGCCGACATGCCAACAGATGTTGCATTTGCATCAGCAAGCATTGTTACAGCGTGGCACATTATGAAAAGCCAACCAAGCCAAAATGATGCATAGGGGGAATGACAACAAGTTTATTAAAAATTTTAGTCGACTTTGCAGTAGGGTTATAGTTTTTGATGAATTATAAAGAAAAAAAGACAAATAAGGACTAACATTACCAAAATTGATGTTGGATATTTACGGTCATCGTGAGACCAATACTGGCCTATGGAGCACTGGTAAGGTGGAATGCCGTAGGGAAGAGGACTCGTGCGTGGGAGTTCGAGAAGGTCCAGAGACGGGCCTGCTTCGGGATCGTATGCCTGGAGGCCTGCCTGCGGTGCAGCAGCCCATTGGGGCCTATATTTGGAACTGCGCCGCCAGGGTCGCGCTTAGGCTGAGCTCGGCATTCTGAAGGAGGATGGTTGCGGCCACAGTTTGATTCTGGGTGTTATGGTTACGGAGGGTAGACTGAGGGGGATCTCCGACTACCTGGCACCAGTGCCGACTGGAGTGAGGGCATTCGTGTTTCGAGTTCCTGAGAACGATGAATGGAGGGCGGGTGGTGTACTTAAGGAAGATGATAACCTCGATCTACACAGATGGCTCCGAGATGGAGTCAGTTACTGGATTGGGGGTCTACTCTGGTGCCCTCAATATCAGTATGTCTCTGAGACTGCCGGTCGAGGTCTGTACCATTGCAGGGGCCGAAAGAGTAATTCTAGAAAGGGGCTTTCCGCCCTCGAAACTCAGAATTTATGTGGACCGTATGGCGGAGCTCAAGGCTTTGGGGTCGAGGATGGTAAGGTCGGGATGCGTGACGAATTGTTTGGAATCCTTGGATAGGCTTCGGGCCCGCGATGTGACGCTGGCATGGGTTCCAAGGCATGAGGGGATTCCAGAAAATGAGAGGGCGGACGAGTGCGGGGGGTGCCACAAACTTCGGCGGAGGTAGATCCGTGCTTGCGTGGGGACCGGCGTTTCTTCATGCTGAAGGAGGATAGTTGCGGCCACAATTCGATTCTGGGTGTTATGGATACGGAGGGTAGACGGAGGAGGATCTCCGATTACCTGGCATCAGTGCCGACTGGAGTGAGGGCATTCGCGATTCGATTTCCTAAGAGGGACGAATGGAGGGTGAATGCTGCAATTGAGAAGGATTAGAGCTCCGATCTACACAGATGACTCCAAGATGGAGTCAGGTACTGGATTGGGGGTCTACTCTGATGCCCTCAATATCAGTATGTCTCTGAGACTGCCGGACGAGTGTACGATCATTCAGGCTGAGGTCTGTACCATTGCAGGGGCCGAAAGAGAAATTCTAGAAAGGGGCTTTCCGCCCTCGAAACTCAGAATTTATGTGGACTGTATGGCGGTGCTTAAGGCCTTGGGGTCGAGGATGGTAAGGTCGGTATGCGCGACAAATTGTTTGGAATCCCTGGATTGGCTTTGGGCCCGCGATGTGACGCTGGCATGGGTTCACCAAGGCATGAGGGGATTCAAGGAAATGAGAGGGCAGACGAGTGCGCCAGTCATCGGTCTTGCCTACGTGTCATTTGTCGAGCTACTGAACACAGTAGATGGGATGGCCAGGGCGGCGTCGGTGGCGAGGTGAGACTCTGTGAATGGTTGCCGGACTGCGAAGGCGCTAGGGCCAGTCATCGACCAGAGGAGGACGAGGGAGTTGCTGGCATTCGATAAGAGGTCAATGAGTACCTTGACAGGGGTCATAACCAGACACTGTTCCATAGGCCGCATGGCGGGGATCATGGCGGCGCGCATTGGGATAGCGCACATTGACTTCTGTAGGAGTTGCCTCCGGGCCCACGATGTGACGCTGACATAGGTTTCTGGGCATGAGGGGATTCCAGGAAATGAGAAAGCGGGCGAGTGCGCCAGTCATCGGTCTTGCCTACGTGCCATTTGTTGAGCTACTGAACAGAGTATATGGCATGGCCAGAGCGGCGTCGGTGGCGAGGTGGGACTCAGTGGATGGTTGACGGATTGCGAAAGACGCTATGGCCAGTCATCGACCAGAGGAAGACGAAGTAGTTGCTGGCTTTCGATAAGAGGTCGATGAGTACCTTGACAGTGGCGAGGTGAGACTCGTTGGATGGTTGCCGGACTGCGAAGGCGCTATAACCAGTCATCGACCAGAGGAGGACGAGGGAGTTTCTGGCGTTCGATAAGAGATCGATGAGTACCTTGACTGGGGTCATGACCAGACACTGTTCCATAGGCCGCATGGTGAGGAGCGTGGCGGTGCGCATTGGGATAGCGCACAGTGACTTCTGTAGGAGTTGCCTCCGGGGCCACGGTGTGACGCTGGCATGGGTTCCCCAAGGCATGAGGGGATTCCAGGAAATGAGAGGGTGGGCTAGAGCGTCAGTCATCGGTCTTGCCAACGTGCCATTTGTCGAGCTACTGAACACAGTAGATGGGATGGCCAGGGCGGCGTCGGTGGCGAGGTGAGACTCGGTGGATGGTTGCCGGACTGCGAAGGTGCTATAACCAGTAATCGACCAGAGGAGGACTAGGGAGTTGCTGGCGTTCGATAAGAGATCGATGAGTACCTTAACAGGGGTCATAACCAGACACTGTTCCATAGGCCGCATGGCGGGGAGCGTGGCAGCGCGTGGCGGCGCGCATTGGGATAGCGCACAGGGACAGTGACTTCTGTAGGGGTTGCCTCCGGGCCCACGGTGTGACGCTGACAAGGGTTTCTGGGCATGAGGGGAGTAATCGGTCTTGCCTACGTGCCATTTGTAGAGCTACTGAACACAGTAGATGTTAAGAGAGTAGAGTTATGGGAGTGTGCGACGAATGCGCACGAATGCAACATTGTGGAACAGTGAAACGGTCGGTAGGACGGCGAAAATCCTATGGGGGGATCCAGATCGACGAGGCTATTACCGAAATGAAGCAAGAAGGATGTCAGTATAGCTATTGGTATCATGACGAGACACAGGACTAAAAGCTCACTTATGTAAAATCGGTGCGGCAAGTGATAGCAGGTGTAGGGCATGCGGGGAAGATGATGAGAAGTTGGAGCATGTCCTTTGTCATTGCCCGGCTTTCGCGTCTAACAAATACCGGCACATAGGTGGGGACACAATACCAGACTACTAGCAAGAAAAAGATTGCAGGTACTGACTTTTGCAGAATATCTGCTGTTTGTGTGTCCTGCACTGGCAGTCGAAAAGTGTTTCACTTTAGATTCTCATTTCTTTGTGAATTTGTCTTATTTACCGGCTGTGAACACTCGCAAATAGTTGGGCTTTTTAAAACGATCTGCATGGTTCAGCGGTAGGAACTAGAAGGCATCTTCTTAGGCGTTAACGTCTTTGTGAGTCTGTTGGCAGACTGCCGCTTAAACTTACCTAACCTGTTGAAAGAAAGTAAGAAGGAAACCAGTACAGCTTTTGGTATTGCAAGGGACAAATAGGACTACAAGCTCACTTACGTATGCATAATAGGTGCAGCAAGAGATAGCATGTGGAGAAAGATGATGAGACGTTGGAACATTTCCTATGTAATTGCCCGGCTTTCGCGGCTAACAGACTTCGGTACTTAGGATGGGTTTGATGCTGCTTAAGGGCAGATTGGCTTCTAGCCGGCCTCCGCTCATTAGAACTGGTCCGATATCGTTGCGATACTCGCCGCGGGTCGAGTACTTTGGTGTAGTTGTGTCGGAGAGGTTGCGTTTCCTGGCTCATTTGGAAAGGCTTTCCGCGGTGCCAGTTATATGGTATCGGGCAGTCATGACTGTTCATGGACGCGAGAAGGTGACTTCCTGCCAGAGGTAGGCTATGTTGGCGTGTGCGTTTTTATGTAGGACTGTCTCCTCTGATGCGATACAGGTATTGTTGGTTGCTGCACCCCTTGATTTGGATGTGATCCGTCGCGCGGTTTTGTATAAGGCTAGGAGGGGTGTACGGGTTGCTGAAAGAGATTGGCTCCCTGATCCGGATCTGGCGAATGGGGATGTTAGGTGGCTTAAGGTACACCTTTTGGAGTGCCTTTATGATAGGTGGAGGACACGTTGGACTGACTGTGATAATGGACGGAATACTTACCGATTTATTGGGGACGCGACTTTCGTAGTGGACAGACCCGATTTTGGCCTGAGTCTTGGGTTTTTACTGACAAGACATGGCTCTCTCAATACATTTTTGCATAAGAAGGGTCCGGCGCCGACTGCAGGTTGTCCTACCTGCCGGGGTATGGTTGAGGACGTGGTGCACTTTCTGCCTGAGGACACGTTGGACTGACAGTGACAATGGATGGGTTATTTACCGATTTATTGGGGACGTGACTTTCGTAGTGGACAGAACCGATTTTGGCCTGAGTCTTGGGTTTTTAATGACAAGACATGGCTCTCTCAGTGCATTTTTGCATAGGAGGGATCTGGCGTCGACTGCAGGTTGTCCTGCCTGCGGGGGTGTGGTTGAGGACGTGGTGCACTTACTGACTGAGTCCCCGTACTATGCGGACATCAGGAACTTAGGCGCTATGGGTATATTCTATGGAGGGGGGGTGTGTGCGATTTAAGCAGGGCCTTGTTGGACTCTGGGACGTTTGCGAGGTTGGTCATCTTTGCGAGGGCGGTGATAGGCATCTGGGTAGGTCGTCCGATCAGCAGGGCCTTGTTAGACTCTGGGATGTTTGCGAGGTTAGCCACCTTTGCGAGGGCGGTGTTTGATAGGAGGAGGATGTTAGGTGGGCGGCGATAGGCCTCGTCCTTGGCTCTTGATGTTTGTCCGTTTTTTTTTTTTTGTGGGTTCGTCCGTTTTTGGCCATAGTGGGAAGTGTCTGTTCTTGTCCGTCCATTTTGTCCGTCATGTCTATATAGGGAATTGTCTGGTTTTGTCCGTATAGGGTTCTCGTCCGTGTTTGGGTATTTTGTCCGTTTTTAGTCCTTTTTGTTGGGTTTTAGTCCGTTTTGTTGGCGACCATGTTTTGATCATGGTGGTGGTGGGGGTTTTTTGGGGCGGTTTCTGTTCGGGGAAATGACTTTGGCCGTTTTCCTTTCAGGTGACCAGTCCGGAACCGTTTCGGGTTCAACTCGTAGCAGCTTCGGCTTCGAGGTCTGACCGGAGTCCTTAATCTGGTACCACGGGAGTCGGGAGCCCCTGGGATTTCGATCCCACCCCGACTATGGTGAGGCCCCATTGGGGAGTAACGTGGTGGCTGTGGTTTGGGCCCAAATGGCGGTTAGAGCGCAAGCTCGATGTGGAGTTGCATTGCAACCGGATGCCGTGACCCATAGATCGGAAGGAGTTTTAGATAGTGCTCCGCCCCTAACCAAGGGGGAGAACACGTCCAAACAACGTGAACTCGAATTGGTACCCATGCATAGCTTAGGCTCTACGTGGGGCCGTTGATGGACGCATTATATTCACCCGGGGTTAAGAGCCCTGCAGGATTAGGCCAACGCGGCAAGTGCCTGCATTAAACACCATTAGGACTTGTCTTTGATAGTCAGACTAGGAAAAGCTTTCTCCCCATACACCCGGGGTTAAGAGCCCTGCAGGATTAGGCCAACGCGGCAGGTGCCTGCATTAAACACCATTAGGACTTGTCTTTGATAGTCAGACTAGGAAAAGCTTTCTCCCTATTCACCCGAGGATTAGGCCTACGCGGCAAATGCCTGCATAAAACACCTTTAGGACTTGTCGTTGATAGTCAGACTAGGAAAAGCTTTCTCCCCATTCACCCGGGGTTAAGAGCCCTTCAGGATTAAGCCAACGCGGCAGGTGCCTGCATTAAACACCATTAGGACTTGTCTTTGATAGTCAGACTAGGAAAAGCTTTTCCCCATTCACCCGAGGATTAGGCCTACGCGGCAGGTGCCTGCATTAAACACCATTAGGACTTGTCTTTGATAGTCAGACTAGGAAAAGCTTTCTCCTATCTCCTACCAGCTGTTGGTTGTTTCGAAACCTTAAGAGCTCTTTCATGCAACACAATTTGCTGTTTCATCAACCAATTTATGTAGCATAGACATCTTTAAATGGTTATGTATAGAGTAGTTCATACTTTAATTCTTGAGCTAAATGAATTACGAAAAAGGTAACTCAAGCACAATTTGGTCTCTATGGTAGCTGCTTCGTTTATGTGCGCTGGCACGAGAGTTCATAACAAATGGTCTATTTAGCATATTTTATTCCATGAAGCAGATGTTCATTTTTATCCATCTACTCACTGGCTTTAGGAGATCATCATAATCATAAAAAAGAATGAGCCTCCAAACTAGCAAACAAAGGTGTCCGGCTTATAAAGCAGTCTTGATTGTCATGTTATGATGTCCTTGTTTGTAGTCAGGCATACAAACACACACACACACACACAATTGTTAATAGACCGTCCTACTTTGTAGTTGATATGAAGCGACAAATGCTACAAATGCGCTGAGATAAGTAAATCTTAAATGAGATGACATTTGGCAGTCGAGCCATCTGCCAACACCTGATTGTAAACAAAAATTTGATTTATTTATTGCTGACGTTGTATCCACCTCTCTGGCTGCCATCATCAAAATTATGGCTACAGAAAAAATACAGGGCAATGTGCTTAAAAACCCACTCATCTTCTTACATTCAAAACTATTTTGATGTGTTTCCCAATTTGTGACATTCAAAAATTCTTTTACGGATGACCAACATCCTTTAGATGAGTTCGTGTCGATCCGGAAATTGATTGTGCAAATACCAATCAATTGAATTTTTTTTTATTGTAACAAATAGTTTTAGAATTTTTAACTGATAGGGTAGCTGACACGAAGTGTAACCAAGTTCACACTGGTATATTTGTCAAACTACATTGAGAACGCAGGGACTGAGATCTGTTTTCAAATGCCTGATCATAGTACAGTCCTGCAGACGGAGATACGGTCGCGATTACGGTGTGTGTGAGAATGAAAAGGTCACGAACAGTCTTGAGACTGAGAATAGCATGGTCCGCAACCTTTGGGCATTTAGAGCGCACAACAAGCCAAGTACTGGGTTATTGGTATGTTCACAGTAGGCATTTCCGACCTAACCTAACCTTATCTTGACATCTTGTAGTCTACCGCGATGCCACAATAGCGAAAGACGAAAACATCTTTTCGGAATAAAATTCACGACCTCAAACTCGAAATACGAGCAGTATTCAAACTCGGCGGATGGAGCTCTCTTCTTACATCCCCAACGCACAAACCGGTACATGCAGAGTTTTTCTCGACCCAGAAACTGTTTCTCCAAAAACGTCCTACGAATGCATAGTACTGACAACTTCTTCTGGCATCATATTGTCCGCTGGCAAGTTTCCCGGGAAATGTGTGTTTCTAGTGTTTCCTCACTAGTCATTGCCCATACATTCTCTGACTTCTGAATATATTCCACCGTAATAGGTCTCTAGGATAGGATCTTATCCTAGAGGATAAGTTCGGCCGGGCCGAACTTTGGATACCCACCACCTCTGGTATATATGTAAACCACCTTTCATCAAAATTCGGTGAAAATTTCATAACTTATACTCATATACCTTATACCGATCTGAACTATATACGACACGGATGTCGAAAAGCCAAACATAAGTCACTGTGTCAAATTTCAGTGAAATCGGATTATAAATGCGCCCTTTATGGGGCCAAGACTTTAAATCGAGATATCGGTCTACATGGCAGCTATATCCAAATCTGGACCAATTTGGGCCAAGTTGCATAAACATGTCGAAGAGCCTAACACTAAGCACTGTCCCAAATTTCGGCGAAATCGGAAAATAAATGCCTCTTTTATGGGCCCTAAACCTTAAATCCAGAGATCGGTCTATATGGCAGCTATATCCAAATCTGGACCGATCTGTGCGATATTGCAGAAGTATGTCAAGGGGCTTAACTTAACTCACTGTTCCAAATTTCGGGGACATCGGGCAATAAATTAGCATTTTATGGGCCCAAAACCATAAATCAAGAAATCGGTCTATATGGCAGCTATATCCAAATTTGAACCGATCTGGACCAAATTGAAGAAATATGTCAAAGGGCCTAACACAACTCCCTGTCCCAAATTTCAGCAAAATCGGATAATGAATGTGGCTTTTATGGGCCTTACACCATAAATCGGAGGATCGATCTATATGGCAGCTATATCCAAATCTGGACCGATCTGAGCCAAATTAACGAAGGATGTCGATAGGCCTAACGTAATTCACTGTCCCGAATTTCATCAAAATCGGATAATAAATGTGGCTTTTGTGGGCCTAAAACCCTTAACCGGAGGATCGGTCTATATGGCAGCTATATCCAAATCTGGACCGATCTCAGCCATATTGACGGAAAATGTCGAAGGGCCTAACACAACTCACTGTCCTAAATTTCAGCGAAACCGGATAATAAATGTTGCTTTTATGGGCCTTAGACCCTAAATCGGAGAATCGGTCTATATGGCAGCTGTATCCAAATCTGGACCGATCTGAGCCAAATTGATGAAGGATGTCGATGGGCCTAAGACAATTCACTGTCCTGAATTTCAGCGAAATCGGATAATAAATGTGGCTTTTATGGGCCTAAGACCCTAAATCGGCGGATCGGTCTATATGGGGGCTATATCAAGATATAGTCCGATATAGCCCATCTTCGAACTTAACCTGCTTATGAACAAGTCGTCTAGGAAAGCGTTGTACAAAATGTTGGGAAGATTGGTCAATAAATGAGCTTGCAGTGGTTCTGGGAGTGAAAATCGGGCAATATATATTGGTTGCCCAAAAAGTAATTGCGAATTTTTCATATAGTCGGCGTTGACGAATTTTTTCACAGCTTGTGACTCTGTAATTGCATTATTTCTTCTGTCAGTTATCAGCTGTTACTTTTAGCTTGCTTTAGAAAAAAAGTGTAAAAAAAGTATATTTGACTAAAGTTCATTCTAAGTTTTATTAAAAATGCATTTACTTTCTTTTAAAAAATCCGCAATTACTTTTTGGGCAACCCAATATATATATATATGAGCCATATCGAAATCTGAACCAATTTTCACCAGTAATGTTGAGGGTCATAAGAAAATCCTTCCTGCCAAATTTCGAGAGAATCGGGAAACAATTGGACATTTTATAGCATTATTACTGCAAATCGGACGAACTAATATATGTGGGAGCTATATCCAAATCTGAACCGATTTTCATGAAATTCACTAGTAATGTCGAGGGTCATAAGAAAATCCTTTCTGCCAAATTTCGAGATAAATGGATAACAAATGACCATTTTGTTGCAGTATTACTGCAAATCGGACAAACATATATATCGGACCTATATCCAAATCTGAACCAATTTTTTCCAATTTCAATAGGCTTAATATATCCAGAACGAAAAACATGTCCGTACCAAATTTGAAGACAATCGGATGAAAACTGCGACCTGTGTTTGTACACAAATTAACATGGACAGACGGACAGACAGACAGACCGATAAAGCTAAATCGAATCAGAAAGTGATTCTGAGTCGGTCGGTATACTTATCATTGGGTCTATCTTTCTTCCTTTTGGGTGTTAAAAACTAATTCACTAAGTTATAATGCCCTGTGCCAAAGTAGTGGTGTAGGGTATAATTAAAGTCTGATTAGATTTCGACATGGTTAGGTTAGGTTGAGAAGTGGGTGCAGTCATTAATCCGCCCCATACCACTATGGACATACACCTAAGCCAGTAATCGGCTTGTTGTGCTCCCTCTTAAAAGAAAATTTTAAGTTAGGAATTCCGTGCTACTTACAAAATCCTTTATACCACTCCTCTAAGTTGGTTCATGACTGATATTGTGTCTCCACCTGTGTACCGTTATCTGTTGGACGCGAAAGCCGGGCAATAACAAAGGAAATGCTCCAACGTCTCATCATCTTTCCCGCATGCCCTACACATGCTATCACTTGCCGTACCGACTTTACATAAGTGAGCCCTCAGTCCTATGTGTCATTTTATGATACCAATAGCTATTCTGACCTCTTTCTTACTTCCTTTCAGCAATAGCCTCGTCTTCTCACGATCTGGATCCCCCCCATAGGATTTTCGCCGTCCTACCGAACGTTTCACTGTTGCACAATGTTGCGTGCGTATTCGCCGCCCACTCCCTTAACTGGGACTGCGTCGTCCCGAAAGGCTTCGGGTTATCCAAGTTTATTGACGGCAGTCACTGCCAAATCACCTGCCCTTTGATTTCCCCTTACTGCGCTATGGCCCGGCACCAAAACGATGAGGATTTTGCCATCCTCAGAGAAGGCGTTAATCTCCTTCTTACACTACAAGACTGCTCGTGATCTTGCCGTCCTGATTGTTATTGCCCTTATGCCCTTTTGGCAATTTTACTGTTTGTAAAGATGTTCACACCCGAGGTCTTTGCGTTAGCACCACACCACCTCACGCATTCCATGATCGCCCAATTCTCCGCCTGCAGGACCATATTATGGTCAGGCAATCTAAAACAGATCTCAGTCCCTGGGTTCTCAATGTAGACTCTCAGGCCCACTCTGTCCTCTAGCTTTTATCCATCCGTGTAACATAATCTTCCAGATGGCAATACTAGGGTTTCGTCAATCCAAGACTATGGCAATGGCAACAGTGCCTCGCACCCGACTTCAAGGTTCATCTCAGGTATCCGATCGGAAACTTCTTCCCTTCCTTCCAGGTTTCCTATCGTCGCCTCGATTATACCGCGATGGTATGAGCTGCTCCTATCCTCAATCCATTCGCCCATCGCCATAAGTTTCATAGCCGCAGACAACGTGTTCTCTGAACCTGTCGTATGGTCCTTATATTGCACTTTTTCTCCATAGCAGTGCACCAAACTACTGAGGCGTAAGTAAGTATTGGTCTTATCACGCTCCTGTCAGCCAGTTGACTATCCTAGGATTCAGGCTCCATTTCGAGCCTACGGCCCGTCTACATAGTGTCCAACATCTGTGAGCCTTCTCAGTATGTCCCTGAATGCGACACTTCCAATTCAGTTTCCCGTATAAGATCACACCTAAGTATTTGACCTTGTCAGTTATCGAAATCATCCTATTGAGGAAACGTGGAGCGTTTAATTGGCCCACCTTCGTCTTCCCCGTGAACAGGCATATTTCAGTCTTCTCAGGGTTACCGTTGAGACCTCTGGGTCTAGCCCAGTCATATGCCATATGCAAGACCCTTTCGACCTTCCTGCATAGCTCGTTCGGATCCTTCCACTTAGAAGTATTATAACATCGTCTGCGTAGCAGATGGGTTCGAATCTCTCCTCAGTCAGCATCCGTAATAGGTCATTTATGGCGGTCACCCATAGGAGTGGCGCTGAAATGCCCCCCTGCGGCGTGCCCTGTGCCACTTTCTCCCTTATATTAAAGCCATGGGACACACTATTGTAAATGGCCCATATCGGTCCATGTTTTGATATAGCTGCCATATAAACAGATCTTGGGTCTTGACTTCTTGAGCCTCTAGCGTGCGCAATTCTTATCCGATCAGAATGAAATTTTACACGACGTGTTTTGTTATTATGTCCAATAACTGTGCCAAGTATGGTTCAAATCGGTCTATAACCTGATATAGCTGCCATATAAACCGATCTTGGGTCTTGACTTCTTGAGCCTCTAGAGGGCGCAATTCTTATCCGATTGAAATAAAATTTTGCACGACGTGTTTTGTTATTATGTCCAACAACTGTGGCAAGTATGGTTCAAATCGGTCTATAACCTGATATAGCTGCCATATAAACCGATCTTGGGTCTTGACTTCTTGAGCCTCTAGAGGGCGCAATTCTTATCCGATGGGAATGGAATTTTGCACGACGTGTTTTGTTATGATACCCAAAACTGTGCCAAGTATGGTTTTAATCGGTCCATAACCTGATACAGCTGCCATATAAACCGATCTTGGGTCTTGACTTCTTGAGCCTCTAGAGGGCGCAATTCTCGTTCGATTTAACTGAAATTTTGCACGAGGCGTTTTGTTATGACTTTTAATATATGTGCTAAGAATGGTTCAAATCAGTCCATGGTTTGATATAGCTGCCATATAAACCGATCTTGGGTCTTGACTTCTTGAGCCTCTAGAGGGCGCAATTCTCGTTCGATCTGGCTGAAATTTTGCACGAGGTGTTTTGTTATGACTTCCAATATCTGAGCTAAGTATGGCGTAAATCGGTGTAGAACCTGATATAGCTGCCATATAAACCGATCTGGGATCTTGACTTCTTGAACCTTTAGAGGGCGCAATTCTCGTCCGATTTGACTGAAATTGTGCCCTCTGTGTTTTGTTATCACTTCCAACAACTGTGCTAAGTATGGTTCAAATCGGTCCATGGTTTGATATAGCTGCCATATAAACCGATCTTGGGTCTTGACTTCTTGAGCCTCTAGAGGGCGCAATTCTCGTTCGATTTAACTGAAATTTTGCACGATTATGGTTCAAATCGGTCCATAACCTGATTTAGCTGCCATATAAACGGATCTGGAACCTAGACTTCTTGAGCCTCTAGAGGGCGCAATTCTCGTCCGATTTAAGTAAAATTTTGCACGTAGTGTTTTGGTATCACTTCCAACAACTGTGTTCAGTATGGTGAAACTTGGTGTATAACCTGATATAGCTTTCATATAAACGGATCTGGAACCTAGACTTCTTGAGCCTCTAGAGGGCGTAATTCTTAACCGATTTGGCTGAAATTTTGCATGAAGTGATTTGTTATGACTTTCAATAACCGTGCTAAGTATGGCGTAAATCGGTATTGAACCTGATATAGCTGCCATATAAACCGATCTGGGATCTTGAAATCTTAAGCCTCTAGAGGGCGCAATTCTCATCCGATTTGGCTGCAATTTTGCATGAAGTGTTTTGTTATGACTTCCAATATCTGTACTGAGTGTGGCGTAAATCGGTATAGAACCTGATATAGCTGCCATATAAACCGATCTGGGATCTTGCAATCTTAAGCCTCTAGAGGGCGCAATTCACATCCTATTTGGCTGAACTTTTGCATGAGTTGTTTTATTATGACTTCCAACAATTGTGCTAAATACGGCGCAAATCGGTACATAACCTGATTTAGCTGCCATATAAACAGATCTTGGAACTAGACTTCTTGGACCTCTAGAGGGCGCGATTATTAACCGATATTGCTGAAATTTTGCATGAGATGTTTTGTTATGACTTTCAAGAACTGTGCTAAGTATGGCATAAATCGGTATAAAACCTGATATAGCTGCCATATAAACCGATCTTGGATCTTAACTTCTTGAGGCTCTAGAGGGCGCAATTCTCAACCGACTTGGCTGAAATTTTGTACAACGGTTTCTCTCATGACCTTCAACATACGCGTCTAATATGGTCTGAATCAATCAATGGCTTGATACAGCTCCCATATAAACCGATCTCCCGATTTTGCCCCTTGAGCCCCTAAAAGACGCAATTCTCATCCGAATGAATTTCTACAATGACTTCTGCAATGTTCAGCATTCATTTATGGTCCGAATCGGACTATAACTTGATATATAGCTCCAATAGCATAACAGTTCTTATTCAATATTCTATGTTTGTCTAAAAAGAGATACCGCTCATAGAACTCGACAAATGCGATCCATGGTGGAGGGTATATAAGATTCGGCCCGACCGAACTTAGCACGCTCTTACTTGTAACCTATAAAAAGGAAAGCCTGAAAAATAATCACAAAATACTTTTCCCTGCTTTATTTCAAAAACAACCCGAAAAAGGTGGCCACAAGCCTTGCAATTATATTTTTATTACTTCCAATTAATGCAAAATCCCATTTTAATTTGAAATGACAATTGAAAAATCAAATATCAAATATCCTTAACTAATTGGTAATGTGTCATTTTGAAGGGGTTTCCTATTTTTCCTTCTTAAATCCTTTAAGTAGCTTTCAATATTTTTTAGAGGAGAATTTAAATTTCCTTCCCATTGAGAAATGTATTACCTATTTTATGTGTCCTCCACCTGGTTTGTTGGTAAATCGATTTAGCAAGAAAAATCCTTTCGATTTATTTTTCTTTTTTTTTGCATTTTGTCGTTTGACATTTTTGCTCCTTGGTTTGTTGGCTTATTTACGCTTGCTGAACATTCGAACAAACCGCACTCACCTATTTTCGAAATTTTCAATCACTTATTTTCTTTCTTTTCCTTAGTGCTGTTGTTGAAAGAAATCAAGTATAAAATTGCTTTTTGTTATTTTTTTTTTCTTCCTCTATTTACTTTCTTCTGTTATGGCCTCTCTTATCCTTAGAAAGCAAGATAGTCGTCATCAAGGTAGGAAGGTCCTTGCTGCTTTCGTTCATTTCTTCAAGTGCTGTCATAGCACTTGAAAACCAATGCAATTTTGCTTTTGAGACAAATGCCGGCTTTTATGAATACAGCCAAATTAGATTTTCCATCAGTTGTGGGGCTACAGGACAACCGATCATCAATGTGGTCCAAGGCTCTTAATTAAATTTGCCAATAATTAGCTGGCCATTGTATTGACTGTCCATGTTGACAGAGCAGCTAGCTGCAGGCATACGGCTTAGTAGCCAAGTGGCATTTTGACATTTCTCAAAATCAATGCTCCTTTCTGGTCAGTTAGTGGTTGTGCAGCCAAAACCAATGATGCAGGCCACATGGCAGCCAACTGGTGAGGCGTCATTGGTTTGAGCGTGCATGGGTGTAATGATGGTTTGTGTTGGAGTTTCCGGTTTAAATGCGATTCATTCGTCCGATCGAGCATAACATTGAAGGGGAAACTTAGCTAATTGAAATAGTGGCCAACAGAACCCATACCCATTGATACATGAAAAAAAAAATTAAAGTTAAAAGTTAGTAGTTTTAATCCTAAGGGATGGTGGAAGAGGTTTAATTTATGTTAAGTATCAGTTTTCTCTAACTATAATTCTTATCGTTACATATTAGGGGCAAACTAAACTCTTATCAATCAACGATGTAGCCGGCAACACCTAGAGAAGATGAAAAACCCTGAACGATACTAAAGTTTTATTCAATAGGGTCGCTGATACTCTGAACTCTGAACGACGCATAGAGAACGTGAAAACCCGAAATGACATTCTGAACGACTTATCCAAAATCACTTACCTCAGTGGGGGAATAACGTATTCCAATCCAGTGACATGTATATAAAGACTAGCTGACCCTGGGCCGCTCCGCTGCGCCTTCTTTTACTTTATATGGAACAAAATTTTCCTTGGAATATTCATTTTCGACAATTCAATAGCTTTTAGTGAAATACCATGCTACGAAAATAGCAAATCGCTTGACTAACAGTCTAAATCCCATATGATTGTTATTGGTCTACCAAATTAAGTTTGGATGTAAGGTGTACCCCATTCTTAAAATACTTTATTTCAGCCCGCTACTCTCATGATATCTGATTTAGGGGTATTTTCGGGGGTGAGGTGGTCCCCCAGACACTTGGTCCTGCAAAAATGTCAGCACCTTGCTCTTCTTTCAAATACCATTTATTTAAACCCCATATTGCCATTGGCTTAAGAGGAGTTTACACAATGAGGCGTCCCCCAAACACATGGCCCCAAAATAGGTTATCAAATTTGTTTTCTAATCTCAAATATCTTTCATTTGAGCCCCATATTTGCATGGTTGAAAAATTTTTACCCTTTGGGGGTGTTCTGGGGAAGGGGTGATGCCCTAAATGCATGGTCCTACATTTGGATATCAAATTCGTATTCTACTGCCAAAAAACCTTTATTTGAGCCCCATTTGGAAATGGTCAGTAAAAAGTTGATGTTTGTGGGGTATTTTGGGAAAGGGGTAGACCCCCAGAAAATTGGTGCCGAAAAATGGGTATCAATTCTTGCTCGAGCCCCCAATACCTTTCATTTAAGCCCCACATTGACATGGTCGGTAAATATGACCGATTAAGGGGTGTTTTGGGGAGTGGGGTGGTGCCCCAAACACTAAGCCCGGAAAATATATCAGCAACTTGAACTATTCTCATATTTGAACCCCATCTTGCCATTGCCCTCAAAATTAGATATCAAATTTGTTTTCTAATCTCATTTTAACTCCTTTTGCAATACAAAAGTCAGCAAATATATCCGGTTTGGGGTATTGGCCCTAAAAACTAAGAATATTTAGTTCCCCTCTCTTTAAGACCCAAATTGTCTTGGTGAGCAATTCGTCCTATTTGGTTGTTATGGTGGTGGGACGTCGCTTAGACAGTTGGTCCCTAATTTCAATATCAGATACGTGGTCTACTCTCTTAAAAACCCTTTAATTGACCCCCATATTCCCATAGTCGGCAAACATGACCGGCTTGGTGGGATGTTTTGGGGGATGGGCGGCCACTCAGTGAGTTGGCCTTGAAAATATACATCGAATTCGTGTTCTACTCTAAAAACACTCGTATTTGAGCCTCATGTTGCAATAGTCAGCAAAAACTTCCTTTTTAGGTGGTGTTGTGGGGTGGCCCCATAGACACTTTTCCCGAATATTGATATCAGATTTGTGCTTTACTCCCAAAGACCTTTCATTTAAGCCCCATATTGCTAAGGTCGTAAATTTGTCCCCTTTGGGGGATGGTTTTGGAGAGAGGTGGCCCCAAACATTTGGTCCCATATTTGGATATCAGATTCGAATTCTACACTCGAATACCTTTTATTTAAGCCCCATATTCCTATGGTCAATATATAGGTCCTGTTGGGGGGGTGGGGTGTTTTGCGGAAGGCGTGGACCCCTAGACATGTGGTCCCACATTTGGATATTAAACTCGTTTTCTACTAGCAAATGCCTTTCATTTGAATCCCATAATGGCATGGTCGGTAAATATGTCTGCTTTAGGGGTGTTTTGGGGGTTGGGGTGGTCCCCCCAACACTTGGTCCGACAATTGGATATCAGATACGTTTTCTTATCCTAAATACCTTTCATTTGAGTCCCATATTGTCATGATTAGTCTAAATATATATTTGGTGGGTTTTAGGGTGGGGCAGCCCCCCTAGGTATCCCATCCGAAATTTGGATACCAAATTTTTATTTTGAGGGTACTATGAGAGAGCGCACAAAATTTCGCACCACCCATCTCCGAAATCTGGAATTTCTGAATTAGAGTAAGGGCGAGGGTCCGCCCTCCCCTTCAGTTATAAAAAATATAGTACCTTATATTCACCACGGGATCATTATGCGCCATCTGTGAAAATTTCAAGAAAATCGGTTGAGATGTTTCTGAGTCTATAAGGAACACACAAACATACAAACAAACACAAATAGTATACTAATTTCGGCATTCTGTATGTAACTACTCGAAATATTCGTCTGAGACCCCATACAATATATTTATTCTTGATTGTCATGTCATTTAAAGTCGATATAGCCATGACCGTCTGTCTGTCGAAAGCATGATAACTTCCGAAGGAGTAAAGCTTGAAATTTTGCACGAATACTTCTTATTAGTGTAGGTCGGTTGGTATTGTAAATGTGCTATATCGGTTCATGTTTTGATATAGCTGCCATATAAACCGATCTTGGGTCTTGACTTCTTGACCCTCTAGAGTGCGCAATTCTTAACCGATTGAAATGAAATTTTGCACGACGTGTTATATTATGATATCCAACAGCTGTGCCAAGTATGGTTCAAATCGGTCCATAACTTGATATAGCTGTCATATAAACCGATTTTTAGTCTTGACTTCTTGAGCCTCTAGAGTGCGCAATTCTTAACCGATTGGAATGAAATTTTGCACGACGTGTTTCTAACTGATATCCAACAACTGTGCCAAGTATAGTTCAAATCGGGTTATAACTTCATATAGCTGTCATATAAACCGATCTGGGATCTTGACTTCTTGAGCCTCTAGAGCCTCTAGAGTGCGCAATTCTTATCCGATTGGAATGAAATTTTGCACGACGTGTTTTGTTATGATATCCAACAACTGTGCCAAGTATGATTCAAATCGGTCCATAACCTGATATAGCTGCCATATAAACCGATCTGGGATCTTGACTTCTTGAGCGTCCAGAGGTCGCAATTATTATCCGATTTGCCTGAAATTTTGTACGACGGATTCTCTCATGACCATTAACATACGTGTTTATTATGGTCTGAATCGGTCTATGGCCCGATACAGCTCCCATATAAATCGATCTCTCTATTTTACTTCTTGAGCCCACAAAGAGCGCAATTCTTATTTGAATTGGCTAACATTTTACACAGGTCTCCAACATAAATATAATGTAATTGTGGTCCAAACCGGACCATATCTTAATATCGCTCTAATCGCAGAGCAAATCTTTTCTTATATCCTTTTTTTGCCTAAGAAGAGATGCCGGGAAAAGAACTCGACAAATGCGACCCATGGTGGAGGGTATATAAGATTCGGCCCGGCCGAACTTAGCACGATTTTACTTGTTTTGCTTAAGAAGAGATGCCGGGAAAAAAACTCGACAAATGCGATCCATGGTGGAGGGTATATAAGATTCGGCCCAGCCGAACTTAGCACGCTTTTACTTGTTTTGCCTAAGAAGAGATGCCGGGAAAAGAACTCGACAAATGCGACCCATGGTGGAGGGTATATAAGATTCGGCCCGGCCGAACTTAGCACGCTTTTACTTGTTTTGCCTAAGAAGAGATGCAGGGAAAAGAACTCGACAAATGCGATCCATGGTGGAGGGTATATAAGATTCGGCCCAGCCGAACTTAGCAAGCTTTTACTTGTTTTTCAATTCTTACTTTTCGTAACCATAACGAGTTTAAGTTTATCACCAAATTCTTGAAAACCAGTGACCTTTTGTATGATGTATTTAATCTTTTGTAAAGACTTTCTCTATTCGTTTTATCAAATCTTTGACTAGCCTATGTAAGCTATGAACTTATAAGAAAATCGTGGGAAATCTTAAGAGGACGTAGTTGGTTATTTCTTGTTCTTTGCTCTGATTATGTCCCTATAACCTTATCAGCGAACAGCACAAAATTATTTCAAAGGAAAAATTAATAAATAAAATAATTTCTGCACCCCCCATAACAAAGCAATTATAACAACTCACCTAGATAGCAAAGTAATTTCGTAGAAGTAGAACAATAGAAAAAACCCCAAAAAATAATTATTTTTCCTCTCTTTTGTTCTCTCCCAAAGAAAGGAAAAGGTCAATTTTCTATTTAACTGGCAAATCCTTTAGAGATCCCTTTTGCAATTCTATCAAACCAAACATTTGCGAGGGTAGTTCAAATGCTCGAACTTATTTAGCTTTAACTCCCAAAGGAGCCTTATCGTTACATCATATTGTTCACCTTCTTCATTGTAATAAAGGACAAATTAATTTATCCATCTTGAGCTAGAAAAGTTTGGGAATAGAGGAATTCCTAAATTCATGCTCTCTAACCAAAACCCCCGAACCCCCAAGCCCTACCCCATCCATGGACACCTCTTTGTGAAACAGTTAATAAGCAGCACCATTATTGCCGTTGAACGAGCCATTAACTTTTATAGTGCGAACTGGTTTTGGGATTTAACAACTATTTCCCTAACATTTACTTGTCATCTGCATAGCAGCCAGAAACCGTCCGCCCAACTAGACATCAACTGCCATATATACTGGAAGCACAAGACACCCACTTACCAATGTCGCTTATAAATAATTACAAGTAATAGGAAAGTTTTATGGGCGGAATTCATTAAAATTATTTTCGTTAACAGGTACTTGCCATGTGTTCTGGGTAAATGTTAACTACCATGTCACGCAAAATTTAATAAATAGTTAATTTTTCACAGAAATGAAACGAAAATTTAAGACCATGCATGGGCGATTACTGAAAATTGCTTTTGAAAGATAATTTTAATCACATGCCATTGACAAAAAGCAAAATGGTGTAACTAACTGTTGATCGAAAAGGGCTTCGATAAGAAATTTGATTCAGAGACACTTAACATATTAGACATCTCAGAACTTCCGTCGTAGCCCAAACTACCAGGGATAAGGTTAGGATAGTCTAGTTTTTAGTGGCAGTCTGCAATCAGACTTTGTTAGACATTGTGATACCCCAGAAGATGCCCTTCATATCAGTTTAAAAAGCCTCCCAGTGGGGAAACTGCCTTTCTTGGGGCCAAGACTTTAAATCGAGATATCGGTCTAAATGGCAGCTATATACAAATCTTGATCGATCTAGACCAAATTGCAGAAATATCTCGAGGGGCTTGACTTAACTCTCTGTCCCAAATTTCGGCGAAATCGGACAAAAAGTGCGCCTTTTATAGGCCCAAAGCATTAAATTGAGAGATAGGTCTATATTGCAGCTATATCCAAATCTGGTCCGATCTGAGTGAAATTGAAGAAGGATGTCGAAGGGTCTAACACAAGTCGCTGTCCCAACTTTCGGCGACATCGGACAATAAATGCGCCTTTTATGGGCTTAAGACCTTAAATCGAGAGATCGGTCTATATGGCAGCTATATCCAAACCTGAACCTATCTGGACAAAATTGAAGAAGTATGTCAAGGGGTTTAACTTAGCGCGGTGTCCCAAATATTGGCGACATCGGATAATAAATGCGTCTTTTATGGGCCCAAAGCATTAAATTGAGAGATCGGTCTATATGGCAGCTATATCCAAATCTGGTCCGATCTGAGTGAAATTGAAGAAGGATGTCGAAGGGCTGAACACGAGTGACTGTCCCAAATTTCGGCGGCATCGGACAATAAATGCGCCTTCTATGGGCCTAAGACCTTAAATCGAGAGATCGGTCTATATGGCAGCTACATCCAAATCTGAACCGATCTGGGCCAAATTGAAGAAGTATGTCAAGGGGCTTAACTTAACGCGGTGTCCCAAATATTGGCGACATCGGATAATAAATGCGTCTTTTATTGGCCCAAAACCTTAAACCGAGAGATCGGTCTATATGGCAGCTATATCCAAATCTTTACCGATCTGAGCCATATTGCAGAAGTATGTCAAGGGGCTTAACTTAACTCACTGTCACACATTTCAGCAAAATCGGACAATAAATGCGCTTTTAATGGGCCTAAGACCTTAAATCGAGAGATCGGTATATATGGCAGCTATATCCAAATCTTTACCGATCTGGGCCAAATTGCCGAAAGTTTTCAAAGGGCTTAACACAACTCACTGCCCAAAATTTCGGCGAAATCGGACAATAAATGAGCCTTTTATAGGCCAAAAACCTTAAATCGAGAGATCGGTCTACATGGCAGCCTTATC
Source organism: Stomoxys calcitrans (assembly GCF_963082655.1). Classification (NCBI taxonomy): domain Eukaryota; kingdom Metazoa; phylum Arthropoda; class Insecta; order Diptera; family Muscidae; genus Stomoxys; species Stomoxys calcitrans. The sequence continues at coordinate 39,819,384 of NC_081555.1, forward strand.
CAAATCTGAACCGATCTGGGCCAAATTGAAGAAGGATGTCGAAGGGCCTAGCACAATTCACTGTCAAAAATTTCGACGAAATCGGACAATAAATGCGCCTTTTATAGGCCTATGACCTTAAATCGAGAGATCGGTCTATATGGCAGCTATATCCAAATTTGAACCGATCTGGGCCAAATTGAAGAAGTATGTCAAGGGGGTTTACTTAACGCAATGTCCAAAATATTGGCGACATCAGATAATAAATGCGCCTTTTATGGGCCCAAAACCTTAAACCGAGAGATCGGTCTATATGGCAGCTATATCCAAACCTGGACCAATCTGTGCCATATTGCAGAAGTATGTCAAGGGGCTTAACTTAACCCACTGTCACACATTTCAGCAAAATCGGATAATAAATGCGCCTTTTATGGCTCAAAACTTTAAATCGAGAGATTTATTTATAGGCAGCTATATCCAAATCTGGACCGATCTGGGCTAAATTGTACAACGGTGTCGAAGGGCCTAACACGACTCACTGTCCCCAATTTCAGGAAAATCGGATAATAAATGTGACTTTTATGGGCCTTAGACCCTTAATCAGAGGATCGGTCCATATGGCAGCTATATCCAAATCTGAACCGATCTGGACCAAATTAAAGAATGATGAAGAAGGGCCTAACGCAACTCACTGTCCTAAATTTCACTAAAATTGGATAATAAATGTGGCTTTTATGGGCCCAAGACCCTAAATCGGGGGATCGGTCTATATGGCAGCTATACCCAAATCTGAACCGATCTAGGCCAAATTAACGGATGTCGAATAGCCTAACGCAAAAAACTGTCCCAAATTTCAGAAAAATTGGATAATAAATGTGGCTTTTATGAGCTTTAGACCCTAAATCGGCAGATCGGTCTCTATGGGGGCTACATCAAGATATAGTCCGATATAGGTTGGATATATATCCGCCAGAAGCCTTGGTCTGCTGCTACTGTGGCGAACTGGTAATCCAAGCACGAAGAATCTGTGTAAAGTTTCAGCTCAATATATCTATTCTTGAAGACTGTAGCGTGATTTCAACAGACAGACGGACGGACATGTCTAGATCGTCTTCGATTTTTACGCCTATCAAGAATATATATACCCTATAGGGTCGGAAATGGATATTTCGATGTGTTGTAAACGGAATGACAAAATGAATACATCCCCATCCTTCGGTGGTGGGTATAAAAATCGGATCGAATTTAGGTAAAGCTCCCATATATAACTTTCATCCGACATAGTAGCCACCATTCTGGTGCGATCTCTACAAAGTTTTGCATGAATTGTTTTTTTTTTTCCCAGACATTCAGATTTAGATATAGCTCCCATATACATATATCTTTCATCCGATATGGTCTCTTAGGGCTGTAGAAGCCACTATTTTAGTCTGTTCTTTAAAAAATTTAACAAAACTCCTCTTTTGAGTGTAAGTTTTAGTACTCTTCATCACTGTAGCGGTGTTGGCTACGTATGTAGGGTATGATTAACATATTGCATTTTAATTGCGTATACAATCCACGGTAATTGAATTGAATAATTAGATGTGTCATACATTCAGCTGTTATATATTGGGTTGCCCAAAAAGTAATTGCGGATTTTTCAAAAGAAAGTAAATGCATTTTTAATAAAACTTAATACCCTAATCAAATATACCTTTTTTACACTTTTTTTCTAAAGCAAGCTAAAAGTAACAGCTGATAACTGACAGAAGAATAAATTCAATTACAAAGTCACAAGCTGTGAAAAATTTGTCAACGCCGACTATATGAAAAATCCGCAATTACTTTTTGGGCAACCCATTACATGCCTCTAAATTTATCTTTTCGATTAACATTGAAATCAGCCAAACATCAAATGAAACAGCTAACTTAACATACGAAAGGAAAGCCGATTAGCCTTCCTGAAAAACATTTCTATTGTAATAATAAACATTTTTGTCAGTTCATGAATACAAAAAAGAAGCAATAAGCGCATAGAAAACAAGTAAAAACGTGCCAAGTTTGGCCGAGTAGAATCGTGGAAAACCATCACCATGGATTCTGCTAAAAGTTTTCATAATTCAATATATTTGTAGACAAATGTGAATTTTATGTACCAAATTTCTGGCAAATAGGTACAAACTGAAGATTCTTAGGGTTCTACGACTAATCTAGAGATCGATTTATATGGGAGCTATAACAGGTTGTAGGCCAACTCGAACCGTACTTGGCACGATTTTTTGCAAGTCATTATGAAGCACTCCATGCGAAATTTGAGCCGATTCGGAAGACAAATGCGTCTTCCAGGAGCTCAAGATGTCAAATTAGGAGATCGGTTTATATGGGAGCTATATCAGGTTATGATCTGGTTTGGACCATACATGGCACGGTTGTTGGAAGACTTAACAAAACACTCGGTGTAAAGTTTAAGCCAACTCAGATGACAATTTCGGCTTCTAGGGAAATCGCTTTATATGGGAGCTTTATCAGATTATTGACCGATTTGGATCGTAGTTTACACGTTTGATTGGATGTCACAAAGAAACACTCCATACGAAATTTGAGCCAAGTCGGAAGACAATTGCGTCTCCCAGGGGCTCAAGAAGCCAAATCGTAAGATCGGTTTACAGGGGGTCTATATCAGGTTATGAAACGATTTAGACTGTACGTAATACGGCTATTGAAAGTCATAACAAAACAGTCGTTGCAAAATATCAGCCACATCGGAAGACAATTGCATCTTCCCGGAGCTCAAGATGTCAAATCGGGATATTGGTTTATATGGGAGCTATATCAGGTTATAAGCCGATTGGAATCCCACTTGTCACAGTTGTTTGAAGTCATTAGAAAACACTGGGTGCAAAGTTTTAGCCAACTCGACAATGACAATTTCGGCTTACAGGGGCTCAAGATATAACATTGGGAGATCGATTTTTATGGGAGCTCTAACAGGTTATTGACTGATTTGATACCCACAACCATAAAAAAGGAGGTATATTCATTTAGTCATTCCGTTTGCAACACATCGAAATATCCATTTCCGACCCTACAAAGTGTATATATTTCTGATAGTCGCAAAATTCTAAGACGATTTAATGACGTCCATGTGTCTATCCGTCCGTCCGTCCACCAGTGTGTCCGTGAGTTGTAATCACGCTACAGTCTTAAAAAATTCAGATATTGCGTTGAAAATCTGCACAGACTCGTAGTTCTTCTGTACGCAGGTAAAGATCTTTAATTGGCAAAATCGGACCATATTTGGATATAGCTGCCATATACCGATAGGGCTATTTAGGGTCCTAAGCCCGCAAAAGCGGCATTTTTTTGTCCGATTCCGCGATCTCGCGAAAATTTTAAACAAGAAATTGTCATAGGTGCCCCGATATTCAAACCGAATATGCCAGTATTGGATCTAAAGCCTGTAACAGGCGCATTTATAATCTAATTTCCATGAAATTATGAAACGGTGAGTTGTTTTGAGCCTTCCAACATCCGACTCAAATATGGTTCAGATCGGACCATATTTAGATATAGCTGTCATATGGACCGATCTGCTGATTACGGCTCTAAAGTAAATACAATAAAAGCCGCAATTACTATCTAATTTCGCCGAAATTTGAAATAGTGAGTTGATTAAAGCCTTCCCATATCCGAATCAAATATGGTTCAGATCGGTCTATAATCAGATATAGCTGCCATATAGAGCGATCTGCTTATTAAGGGTCTTGAGATCATAAGAGCTGCAATTATAAACTGATATCGCTAAAACTTGAAACAATGACTTGTTTTAAGCCTTTTGTCACACACCTAAATATGGTCCAGATCGGATAATATATATATATATATAGCTGCCACATAGACCGATCGGCCGATTGAGGGTCTTAAGCCCATTAAAGCCTCAATTATTATCCGATTTCGCTAAAATTTTAAATGGTGAGTTGCTTAAAGCCTCCCGACATCCGGCACAAATATGCTTCAGATAAGACTATATTTAGATACAGCTGCCATATAAACCGATCTGCCGATTAAGGGCCTCAAGCCCATGAAAGCTGCATTTATTTCCCGATTTCGCTGGAATTTAACACAATAACTTGAATTAAGCCTCCCGTCATCCGACCAGCATAAGGCTCCGATCGGACTATATTTCGATATAGCCGCCATATAGACCGATCTTCCAATTTAGGGTTTTAATCCCATAAATAACAAGAAGCAGCCAAATCGGATGAGAATTGGACGCCCTATTGGCTCAATAAATCAAGATCCAAGATCGGTTTATATGACTGCTATACCACATAATGAACCGAATTGAATCATACTTAACGCTGTTATTGGAAGTGATACCAAAACACTACGTGCAAAATTTCAGTCAAATTGGACGAGAATTGCGCCCTCTAGACGCACAAGAAGTCAAGACCCAAGATCGGTTTATATGGCAGCTATATCAAAACATGGACCGACTTGGCCCATTTACAATCCCAACTGACCTACACTAATAAAAAGTATTTGTGCAAAATTTCGGCTAGCTTAACTCATTCGAAAGTTGGCGTGCTTTCGACAGACAGACAGACGGAAGGACGGAAAGGCGGAAGGACATGGCTAGATCGACCTAAAATGACATGACGATCAAGAACATACATACGTTATGGGGTCTCAGACGCATATCTCAAGGTGTTACAAACAGAATGATGAAATTAGTAAACCCCCATCCTATGGTGGAGGGTATAAAAAACGGATTTGTTGCCCGAGTTCGCTGAAACTAATAATCTTACAGGTGATTTTCTAGCTATTATCATTTTGGCAACACTGGTTTAAACAGCTCACGCACTCTTCATGTTTTGTTTCAGTGTCAAACATCTTCAGTTTGGTCTATAATTTAACAATGAATCGTCTTACAAACGAAAAACGCTTGCAAATTATTGACCTGTTCGCAGAAAAGCTTCCAGGAGGCACGTTCTGCCGCTCAGGTAATCTTTTTATATTCCTTGCGCCGTGTGTAATATACATCCCAATAAACTTCCGCTTTTTTACGACATGCTCTGTCAAAAAGTCTGCGGATCTCTTTCCCAATTTTGCGAATTTCCCCGGTCATCGAGGGATTTTCTTGGGCTGATTTCCTTTCCCGAAGAGGACAACTATCTTCGAAGGACCCCACCAGTGCAGTCGTAATCCTGTTGACATTTTTGTCAATCTCTTCTATGCTTGGACAATTTGAATTATCTTGCCCCAGTCTTCTACTGAGTAGCCTTCCGAATTTTGTCCAGTTGGTCTTTAACTTAGGGGAGGCCACTGTAGCGCAGAGGTTAGCATGTCCGCCTATGACGCTGAAAGCCTGGGTTCGAATCCTGGCGAGACCAGCGGTGGTTTCCCCTCCTAATGCTGGCAACATTTGTGAGGTACTATGCCATGTAAACTTCTCTCCAAAGAGGTGTCGCACTGAGCACGACGTTGGGACTCGGCTATAAAAGGGAGGCCCTTATCCTTGAGTTTAAACTTGAATCGGACTGCACTCATTGATATGTGAGAAGTTTGCCCCGGTTCCTTAGTGGAATGTTCATGGGCAAAATTTGCAATTTGCAATTTATTTGTCTTCAACTTATTCGGGAAGCTTATCGAATTCGGCTGTGCTATTCTAAGCCTAATGTAGCAATGGTCAGAGAAAGAGTGTTCCATGGAGACCCTCCTGAATCCTGAACCTCATCGACCAGATTTTCGGAACATATCGTCACATCAAATACTTCCTCCCTAATCCTATTAACAAAGGTAGCGGTGTTACCAGTATTAGGTGTTATTAGGTCGTTAGTATTCAAGAACTCTGCCAGGGCTTGGCCCCGCTTATTAGTGTTGGTGCTACCCCACGAAATGTGGTGAGAGTTCGCATCGCACCCTTTTAGCACCTCGTTTCCTGTCTGTTTTGCTTTCCTCACCAGCCGTTGCAGCTTCGACGTGGGTAGCGGTGTCGGAGAGTCGACTGGCAGATAAAGTGATGCCAGGTATGCTCCACCGTCTCCCTGTTACACCACATTCAAATTTTTATGACAAATAACGCAGATTCTCGGCCGAGTACCAGTGTTAGCATAGAATAATTGGTAGTTGATATGGTTAAGTCCAGAAACTTTGTTCCGTGTCGTCCATGGCTCCTGAATTAAGGCAATATGAATCTTGCCCTTGCTGATTCACTACAACAGAGCGTGTGTAGCAGTCTCGCTCCTGTGGAGGTTTATCTGGATTACCTCAATCATTGGTCCTCCAGTAAATGGGCATCTTGGGAGTAGATGATGATCTCATCGTCTGCTCCCTGTTCTTTAGACTGCATTGACTTTCCTGTCACTGCACTGCCTGATGTTTCAGTATTAGGTCTTTGCCTGTCCTAGTCTTCCGAATCTTGATAATGTCAGTAATAGTTACATCGTCAGGTCCCTGTCCGTTAGCCTATATTGAGTTTCTTGTCCCTGCATTGCCTGATGTTCCCATATTAGAATCTTTGCATATCGTAGTCTTCCATATCATGAGTAAATGGGCTTCTTGGGAGTAGGTGATGATGTCATCATCTACTCCCTGTTCTTTAGACTGCATTGGCTTTCCAGTCACTGCACTGCCTGATGTCATCGTTTTAGGTTCATTGCCTAGTCTAGTCTTCCAACTTTTTATAAAGACGGTAATGCTTCCATCGTCGGGTTCCATCGGTGCCTGGTGTTTCAATACTAGGATCTTTGCCTATCTTAGCCTTCCAAATCTTAAGTAAATGGGCTTCTTGGGAGTGGGCGATGGTACCATCATCGGCTCCCTGTTCGTTGAGTTGCATTGAGTGTCCTGTAGCTGCGGTGCCTAATGTTTCAATATTAGGATCTTTACCTATCCCACCGTAGCACAGAGGTTAGCATGTCCGCCTATGACGCTGAACGCCTGGGTTCAAATCCTGCCGTGACCATCAGAAAAAAATATTCAGCGGTGGTTTTCCCCTCCTAATGCTGGCAACATTTGAAAGGTACTATGCCATGTAAAACTTCTCTCCAAAGAGGTGTCGCACTGTGGAACGCCGTTCGGACTCGGCTTTAAAAAGGAGGCCCGTTATCATTGAGCTTAAACTTGAATCGGACTGCACTCATTAGTGGAATGTTCATGGGCAAAATTTGCATTTTTGCATTACCTATCCCAGTATTCCGAATCTTTAAGTCGGTGATGGGTCCGTCGTCGGGTTCCTGTTTGTTAGGCTGTGTTGGGTCTTTCGCCACAGCACTTCCTGACATTTTAGTTTTAGGATCATTGCTTCTCCTGGTCTTTCCAATGAGAGATGCCGTGATTGTCTCGTTGTCGGCCCCCTGTTTTGTTGGGCGGTGTTGAGTCACCTACAGTGTTGAGTATCCCAGTATTCCGAATCTTGAAAACGATGATGGTTCCGTCGTCGGGTTCCTGTTTGTTGGGCTGTGTTGGGTCTCTCGCTACTACACTGCCTGATATTTTAGTATTAGGATCATGGCTTCTCCTAGTCTTTCCAATGAGAGATGCCGTGATTGTCTCGTTGCCGGCACCCTGTTTGTTGGGCGGTGTTGAGTCACCTACAGTGTTGAGTATGCCTACCTTAGATTTTCTTTTCCGAGATTACATCTTTTGAACTTAGGGCACACAACAAGCCGATTATTGGCTAAAGTGTATGTCCATAGGGGCAAGGGGCAGATTAATATCCACACCCTCTTTTCAACCTAACCTAACCTAATGTAACTGTTAATGGTGAGCGCTACCGAGAGATCCAATTTTTGACTTGCATGACATGTGGTTTCAGCAAGACGGTGACAAATGCCACACAGCACATTCGGTGAACATTTCATTTCACGTTCGGGACCGGTCAATTGGCCTCCTAGATCGTGCGTTTTAATGCCTTTAGTGGGGCTATGTTAAAGCTCATGTCTATGTAGACAAACCCGCTGCAATTGACCCATTGGAAGACAACATTGAAGCATTTATTCGTTAGATACCGGCCGAAATGTTGAAAAGATATGCCAAAATTGGAGGCGCAGTCACGGTCAACATTTGCATGAAATAATCTTTAAGCATTTAGCGAACCGTGCTATCGACCCAGAATGTGGAGACTATCAATATTTCAAAGTGTTACAAATGGAATGACTAGATTAGTACACCCCCCATCCTATTGTGGTGGGTTAGTAATGATTTTAACACTGTTTGAAAAATAGCTACCTGTATACTTTTTTAGTTTACATCTTGTTAAAGTACATCAGTCCGACTTCAAATCCTTTTTGTCTTTAAAAACTGTTGGCATCTTTGTTTGGCCATTTAAATCAATTTCTATTCTATCCCCTTCTAACCTCCTTTAGGAATCTTACAATTCAATTGCTTTAAACTTATTTCCAAAGTTTATATAAGCTTTGATCTATATCCCCTTAAGACCTTTGGTTGGGGGCACTGCATGTGCTTTTATCCACATTTTTGTTGTGTTTTTTCCCCTCCTTTTTTGCATATAAAATGTCCATATTCAAATCTATGACCCTACAACCATAATCTGTGTTTGAGGATAATCCACCCCTGAGGCAAAACACAGAAATGGCCAGAACGGAAGCAACTGCAACTTTCTTAGCTGTGGGCTAAGGAAACCGGAAACACAGTCACCAGAAGAACATCGACATCATCGGACTGAGACATATTTGCTTTAATGACTTGGCTTTCTATTAGCATTTTTATGAAACATTTAAAATAATATCAGGGGGCATTTCTCTACCCGGATGTGTTTGTGGTGTTGAAGCCCCGCATTGGCTATGGCGATGACATTGCATTTGGCATACTTCACTCCAGCTGACCATAGTTCGGTGCGGTGTTTAACTCGGCAAAGTTTCGTTTAGTTTAAGTGTGGCTATGATGTTGGTTTTGTGTTTGATGCCATTAATGTTTCTCTTACTTTTCCAGATGCTGCCTTCACTGGTGGGGGCAGAGGTGCTGGTGGTGTTGGTGATACCATGGCCAATATGTTGGGAAGTGTTGGTGTTCCTGCTGTGGCCGCAGCGGCCACCAGTGGTAGTGGCAATTTTAGACTTGGCGCCTCATCAACGTCTTCATTTTCCACAGAAACAGAGCGGCCACGCGTTTTTCGCAACCGACATCATCACGAACAACACTGGGGGCCATTTTTCGAGCAACCACTCAACTCAACAACCTCGGGCGACAATAGCATAACAACAGCCCATCTCTATACGGAAGCAGTGCTCAATTGTCGTGTTGGCATGCTCAAAGACAAAACGGTATGTAAAATCCATCATTATTTCTATACACAAACTGTATAAATGTTGCCTTCTGCAGTTCAGTTAAGATTTGTTGTGTGTGTGTGTGTGAGTCGCTTATATCATATCGCATTCTCGGCATCTTCAGCTCCTCCTATTGTGTTCCAGAGATTCTCAAATATCATCTTCTCTTTTTATCATCATCGCTATCATTTTGTGCCTCTAATGTGCCAACGATATGTTGCAATATGAGAATACCTTAAGGTGGGTAATATTAAAATGCAACACAATTTTACTGAAAATTTCTCCAAGCACAAAAATTCAATTAAACTCTATGAATGGGAAAATTTTTCACTGAATTTTTCTCCTTACCCCTGTGAGAACAAGAAGAATAGATGAAAGAAATGGGTAACAGGACTTGACACAGTTGCTGGAAGTCATAACTGAACATTTCGTGCACAATTTCAGCCAAATTGGACAATAATTGCAGCTTGTAAGGGCTTAAGATATCCAAATCCCATCAGGTTGTGTACCGATTTGAACCGTACTAGGCGCAGTTGTTGAAAGCCATAGCAGAACATCGTACCCAAAATTTCAGCCAAATCGGACAAAAATGCGGCTAGTAAGGGCTCAAGAAGTCAAAACGGGAATACTGGCGGCAAGAGGCAGCGATCGGGCGAGGCGCAGCCGCCTGAAGGCAAGTAGGTCAATAAATCGACAAATTTGCCGCCACAGCGCCCGAGGTACAAGTGGCTATCCTCGACGGAAGCAATCCCGAAAGCCAGTTATCCACTGAGAGATAGATTATGTTTGAGGATAGGATTGCAAATGCAAATTTTGCCCATGAACATTCCACTAAGGAACAGGGGCAAACTTCTCACATATCAATGAGTGCAGTCCGATTCAAGTTTTAAGCTCAATGATAAGGGGCCTGCTTTTTATAGCCGAGTCCGAACGGCGTGCCGCAGTGCGACACCTCTTTGGAGAGAAGTTTTACATGGCATTGTACCTCACAAATGTTGCCAGCATTGGGAGGGGAAAACCACCGCTGAAAATTTTTTTCTGATGGTCTCGCCAGGATACGAAACCAGGCTTTCAGCGTCATAGGCGGACATGCTAACCTCTGCGCTACGGTGGCCTCCGCCGAGCTTTTTCTTCAGCCACCGGAAAGGGGGATGATGGTTCTTTCACAGGTATACCAGGAGGGTATCCTCCTCGGCAAGTAGACCTGTGACCGGTCTTGCACACGTGCCCCCTTTCTCGAACTACTTAACGTAGTAAAGGAGATGGGCAGTGCGGAGGCTGTGGTGAGGTGGGAGTCTGTGGATGTTTGTCCCATTGCCAAGACTGAAATTTTGCCTGAAGTGTTCTGTTATGACCAGTAATAACAGAACACTACAGGCAAAATTTCAGCCAAATCGGACCGATTTGGTCTAAAGCCTGATATAGCTCCCATATAAACCGATCTCCCGATTTGACTTCTTGAGACCCTGAAAGATACAAATTTCAGCCAAATCGGACAAAATGTGTATCTTTCAGGGGCTCAAGAAGCCAAATCGGGAGGCTATAGACCGAATCGGACAAAATTTGTATCTTCCAGGGGCTTAAGCAGTCAAATCGGGAGATAGGAAGCTATATCATGTTATAGACCGATTTGGACCGTACTTGGCACAGTTCTTGGAAGTCATAACGGAAAACTACGTACAAAATTTCAGCAATATCGGATGAAAATTGCGACTTCCAGGGGCTCAGGAAGTCAAATCGGGAGATCGGTTAATGTGGGAGCTATATCAGTGTCGTGATTTCGACAGACGGACATGGCTAGATCGAATCAGAATTTCGAGACGATCCAGAGTATCGATACTTTATGGGGTTACAAATCATTACTTCGAGGTGTTACAAACGGAATGACTAGGTAAGTTTACCGCCACCCTTTAGCGTCCACACACGGATGTCTTAAATTGAAGAAGAACCGCCGTTCGAAGATGGAGAACGTGTTCCCTTGTAGTAGTACAGGTTATGAACAAAGCAAGTGCAGGCTCCTCATTAAGACATCTTCTACAGAAATCATAGTGCCTGTTGTTGTTGTTGCAGCCACATTGGATAGGGATTCCTAATCAGCCATTAAGAAGGCTGGACCATTGCAGCACATCGCAGTAGGAACGCATTCGGATAGAAGACAGGGAGTAAGGAGATGTGAAAAATGCAAAATGTATAAGAATATAATAGGGATCAAGCGCTTATCCATCACGACACCACGTGAGTGCTTCCTCGGAGCATAAGCCCACAGTCACTCAAGTATTCACTGGCCAAGTGCTAAGCATTGGTGCTACGCGTCGGCAAATGCAGGATGGCGTGTTGCAGATCTCGTCGTGCCCCTCGTCGAATCAAACCCGTCTTATCCATGTTTCTGAGGAGACTTCCCAGAGACACATCAGCAAGTTCGCCGAGATAGAAGAAGAACCACCTCTATGGGATGGAAAGCATTTGCCCCTGTAGAACCGGGCATAAGCAGAGCAGATGTTCGATAGTCTCCTCCTCATCCTCATCAAGACATCGCCCACAGTAGCCGTTGTGCGGGACTCCCAAGCGCGCGGCCATGTGGTCTATCGCACAGTATCCAGTTATGACTCCTGTAATTGTACTCAGTGACCACCCTCGTCCTCCTGCAGCCAACAGCTGACCAGAGTGTATTGGCAATTTAACAACCATCCACAGACTCCCATCTCACCACCGCCTCCGCAGTGCCCATCTCATCCCCTCAGCACTGCCCATCTCCTCGATAAAGGGCACGTGTGTAAGACCGGTCACAGATCTGCCTGCCGTGGAGTATCCCCTCCAGGCATACTTGTCCGCCTTCTCATTCCCCAGGACACCTCTGTGTCCAAGAACCTAGACCAACACAATGCCATGCATTTCGACCTTATCGTCCTTAAATGTAAGATCTTGAGGGCCGCCACACTGACCACATATATCCTGAATTTCGCAGGTAGCAAGTTCTTCCTATGGATCTCCTTTGCGGCCAACGTAATGGCGCAAACTTCTGCCTGAAAACCCGTGCACTAGTCCGGCAGTCTAACTGACGAGGGTCTCCGAGTAAACACCCTGTTCTCTCCTGACTCCATCCTGGAGCAATCAGCGAAGACCGAGGTCTCATCCGATTCAAACACAGTATGCACCACCCACTCCTCCCTTATGGGGAAGTCTAATCCGGGTGAATCAGTATTGACAAGGATACTGCACCAATTTTGAGCCAGAGGTCATTACATTTAGCTATTCGCCGGTAGGAAATGTTAATTCTGCACATTCAACAGGTGGAGTATGACCTCATCCTACACTACGGCGGGGGTATCGGGACAAGCCGACTGGGACAAGCTTTTTCTTTTTATCAGACCAAAGAGGGTCGAAGCCAGTTTTCTCGTTACCGTAACCAATGACCTTGACACCTTGTTGCTATCTGGCGCAATAGAATTCTATGGATGAACCTTTCCGCTTGCTGACGATAGATCTCGAATAATCCTCTCCTCAATCATAATCTAACTCTCTGCACATAACTGGCTTTCAGGATTGCTGCGGTCTGGGAGAGCCACTTGTAGATCGGGTGGTGATTGTCAAAATTGTCAATTTCTTGACCTGCCCACCTGCGCCACGCCCGATCGTTGCCTCTTGCCGCCAGTATTGCTATTCTCATCATAATGAGGGCAGCTCATAGTTGGGACTACACTTTTCTAAATACCCTTGGCTTTGGCGGCAGGTTCTACAAGAGGTCTCGTTTGAGTCAAATTTAATAGTAGGGTTCGAATCCTATGAGAACATCAGATGGTTTTCCCCTCCAACTGGCTTGCGACATTTGTGCGGTACTATGCCATGCATAAAAGCCATGTAAAAACTTCTCCCCGAAGAGGTGTCGCACTGGGGCATTCCGTTCGGACTCGGCTATAAAAAGAAGGTCCTTTATCATTCAGCATAAACTTCAATGAGACAGCACTCATTGATATGTGAGAAGTTTACCCCCGTCCCTTAATGGAATGTTCATGGGTAAATTTGCATTTGCATTGTTTCACATGAGCGTGCCTCACGAACCCATGGGTTTGGTTGGATTCCCAATATAGGACCTTTGACGACCTAAAGTGATATTTCGGGTAATATTTTCACTCATGGTTTGTTAGTTTTAGAAAACTTTTCGTTTGGATAACTAACTTAGATAACTTTTCAATCAAAGCGCTACGAGGCAGTTTGTATCCTGAATGACTGCATTAACCATTGTATCAACCCTTATGCCCCCGCATTGAGACAAGGTCGTAATCGATCGCAAGGGTCGTAAACCTTAACTTCGCATCGATTTTATTCAGAACTGATCTGTGGCCATCCCCTCCTTTTTTAACATACCGAGTTCACTCAACATAAACCCAACCCTGTCGAGACAGTTACGAATAAAAACCTCATAAGGTTGCATATTGCATATCGCTAGCAAACCAGCCTCCGGTTTGCACCAATGCTTGGAGAAGAACAGAGGTGTACACCTATTATCTTACACCTTTTCCACACCAACGCGAGGCATTTCCACAGCAGATGCTCCACCCTTTCCAATTTCTTCTCATCCCCACAAAGCCTGCAGAACTCTTCATTGTCGCGAGCCCATCGAGTTGTCAGCGATCTGACATCGCAGTAGCCCGTCAGGACTCCCATCATTTTCCCAAAGATATACTTCCTCAGCCCCAATACAATCTACGTCCTCGTCCCCTTAGAACCTCTGCCATAGGGCCACGCAGCATGCAGCGATAGCCCACGCAAGTCTGTACGGTCACCGAAATGGGCATCCACAGCCAGCGCAGGGGGTGGTCGTAACATCGCCGCCGTGACACTCGCAAAATACATCCGCCATTCAAACCTGGCAACTCTGTCAACCACCTTGTTACCCGCCATTCTCGGTGGACCGGAACCCAGCATAATCCGATAGCATCTCCCATACGTCCGAGGTGGTTCCCGACAAGCCTTGAACTCATATGTCCCACAGCCATGGCCTTCATCGCCGCTGGACTATCCACATATGTATATACCGTCTGACGGAGCCCTCACTATCCACATCCAAGACCCTGAGGATAGCAATAACCTCAGCCTAAAACACACTGCATCCGTCCAGAAGTCCATGTGTCTCCCTAACCCCTGCGAACTAAAAAAACACCCGTGTTCCGGCGCACCCATCCTGCCTATACCCATCTGTGTCAACAGAGAGATACTGGAGGCCCAAAGCTACCTCTCCGGCAGAAAAACCTCCATGTCGCTATCGTACAAAGATAGTCCCAGCACATAGTACGTTGTGTTCCTATACCACGCCCCTAATATCAGTAGCAGCTTGATACACTGTAAATTTTCCATCAACCCGCGAAAACTTACTCTATTCAGAACCCGGTGCCACACCAGGCACCCACAGTTGAGAATCTCTGCCGCTGAACAAAGTCCTCAACTCCTTCCTATCAAGTTTCAACAAGAGTATAGCGCATTTAGGCGCCGTTGGACTTTTTCTTTAACATTCCTTCGAATAACTTTTTTAAAATCGCGTCGCATATACCTCGCCCCCAACATCAGCACTGCCGCGATACCGTAAACCCTCTCCATCAACCTGCGACGTCTTACTTTCCCCAGGGCCTGAAGCCACACTAGGTAACCATAGGTGGTCTAAACACGGCAGAGTATAATGTACACTGGCGGCCCACTGGATGCACACTGTACATCCAATGGGCTGCCCCGGGTATAAGTCTCAACTCCATCCTTCCGTTATGGCAAGATTAGAGCGCATTCAGCCCGCGTTTGACTCTTTCCTTAACATTTCTTCTGCATATCAATTCTAGCCATCCAGGACCGGTCCCTTGAACTCGCCATACCTCCTCCTGAGCAGTCTTTCTGGGTTTTCTACCATCCCATTGGCGCTCGCCCACCTATACTGCCTCGTGGTAGAGAAAAAGCGACCTCCAACCATAATGTCAACGTCATCAGCGTAGACAACCAACTTCACTCTCTCCTATACAAAAGGACCTTAGATCAGGACTGCGACTCAAAGTAAATCATATTTGTGTTGACTACCCTCTTCTTACCCAACATCCTCTTGCAGGAGTAACAAGTAAAAGCGTGCTAAGTTCGGCCGGGCCGAATCTTATATACCCCCCACCATGGATCGCATTTGTCGAGTTATTTTCCCGGCATCTCTTCTTAGGCTAAAAAGGATGTAAGAAAAGAGTTGCTCTGCTATTAAAACGATATCAAGATATGGTCCGGTTCGAACCACAATTAAATTATATGTTGGAGACCTGTGCAAAATTTCAGCCAATTCGTATAAGAATTGCGCCCATTGGGGCTCACGAAGTAAAATAGAGAGAACGATTTATATGGGATCTGTATCGGGCTATGGACCGATTCAGAACATAATAAACACGTTTGTTGATGGTCATGAGAGGATCCGTCGTACAAAATTTCAGGCATATCGGATAATAATTGCGACCTCTAGAGGCTCAAGAAGTCCCAGATCGGTTTATATGGCAGCTATATCAGGTTATGAACCGACTTGTACTTTATTTGACATAGTTGTTGAAAGTAACAATAAAAAAAGTCTTGCGAAATTTCAGCCAAATCGGATAGAAATTGAGCCCTCTAGAAGCTCAAGAAGTCAAGTCCCCAGATCTGTTTATATGACAGCTATATCAGGCACAGTTGTTGGATATTTGGCACAGTTGTTGGATATCATAACAAAATACTACGTGCCACAATTCATTCAAATTGGATAAGAATTGCGCCCTCTAGAGGCTCAAAAAGTCAAGACCCCAGATCGGTTTATATGGCAGCTATATCAGGTTATGAACCGATTTGAACCATACTTGGCACAGTTGTTGGATATCATAACAAAACACATCGTGCAAAATTTCATCCCAAGCGGATAAGAATTGGGCACGCTAGAGGCTTAAGAAGTCAAGACCCAAGATCGGTTTATATGGCAGCTATATCAGGTTATGGACCGATTTGAACCATACTTGGCGCAGTTGTTGGATATCATAACAAAACACGTCGTGCAAAATTTCATCCCAAGCGGATAAGAATTGGGCACGCTAGAGGCTCAAGAAGTCAAGACCCAAGATCGGTTTATATGGCAGCTATATCAGGTTATGGACCGATTTGAACCATACTTGGCGCAGTTGTTGGATATAATAAGAAAACACGTCGTGCAAAATTTCATTCCAATCGGATAAGAATTTCGCACTCTAGAGGCTCAAGAAGTCAAGACCCCAGATCGGTTTATATGGCAGCTATATCAGGTTATGGACCGATTTAAACCATACTTGGCACAGTTGTTGGATGTCATTACAAAACACGTCGTGCAAAATTTCATTCTGATCGGATAAGAATTGCCCATTCTAGAGGCTCAAGAAGTCAAGACCCAAGATCGGTTTATATGGCAGCTATATCAAAACATGGACCGATATGGCCCATTTACAATACCAACCGACCTACACTAACAAGAAGTATTTGTGCAAGATTTCAAGCGGCTAGCTTTACTCCTTCGGAAGTTAGCGTGCTTTCGACAGACAGACGGACGGTCGGACGGACAGACGGACGGACATGGCTAGATCGACATAAAATGTCACGACGATCAAGAATATATATACTTTATGGGGTCTCAGACGAATATTTCGAGTAGTTACAATCAGAATGACGAAATTAGTATACCCCCCATCTTATGGTGGAGGGTATAAAAAGGGGATCAGAACCTGATGTCCACTTTTCTCCATATTCGTCTTCCAGGAGAAATCCGAATCCAAGATTATGTCAAGATATTCCGACTCCTTCCACAATTACGAAATGAATATGTCCAGAAATTGAAGTCAATTTTCGTAATAACTTTGAGTGAAAAGCATCAGCTCCCATTTCCTTGGTTTCATCCTCAACCCATTACTAATAGGCCCTCAATATAGTCTATTGAAACTAACAGCAAAATATCGGCCAAATATGCGATTTATAGAGATCGGTGATGAAATTTACAAGGCAGAACTCCATCTCGTGCGATTTATTATGTACCAACCAGGTTGAGATCCGATAGGACTTCCGGACTTGGGTGGTATGACTACCCAAATGTTTAAAAACATTTCGAAAATTATACCTGACCATGCTGTGTACATTTTCTTCAGATATGTTCATAAAGGATGTTTCCCTCGTACATAGACATAAGCCCTAGACGCAGCCTGTCCGATAAAGCCTAATCGTATGCCTTGCTATTGTGAATGTTTTTTTCTTGCTAAGAGCGGCTTCCTTCTCAGTTTCATGTGACCCTCCTCGGATGATTCAAAGTTCAACAGATAGGAGTCTTTTGGCTACTTACGGGAACTTCTAATCTGGTTCCACAGGTTCCAGAAATTCCTGACATTTCGATTACAGCTTGCCTACTCTACATGAATGATTTCAATTTCTAAAAGTACCCACCTTAATACACACACAGACACACACACACAATGAACTATACCCATAGTATGTACGGGCACTTAGACATGTCGAAAAATAAGAATAAAAGCCATCAGATATTAAGCAGTGGAAGGGAAATGAAAGCAGTGTGGCACAGAAAAGCCAAAGGAAGTCGACAAGCAGGAGAAGGCAAACAAGCAAAACAAAACAAAACGAATTGAAATGAAATGAAAAAGGCAGAGTAAGAAGCTCTTGCCTCATATTAAAATTCATAAATAACAATGTTGCCAAAAGTCAACTCCGAGGAGATGACACTGCTACACTACTGGCACACTCAATCGTTCAACTGCATCCCATCATTTTGCAATACAACGTTCGCATCCTATGCCATCTCCAGCTTCACTTGAAGCAGTAGTAGCTTTAGCTATTTCCGTTGAACAGCAGTCGTAGTTGTTGTCTTTCGCAGTGAAGCGGAAAAAATGTGTAAATGCGTTGTGTGCTTTGTGTTTGTATACCCTCCACCATAGGATGGGGGTATACTAATTTCGTCATTCTGTTTGTAACTCCTCGAAATATGCGTCCGAGCCCCCATAAAGCTCACCAGCCATGTCCGTCCGTCTGTCGAAAGCACACCATCTATCGAATGAGTAAAGCTAGCCGCTTGAAATTTTGCACAAATACTTCCTATTTGTGTAGGTCAGTTGGTATTGTTAATGGGCCAAATCGGTCCATGTTTTGATATAGCTGCCATATAAACCGATCTTGAGTCTTGATTTTTTGAGCCTCTAGAGGGCGCAATTCTTATCCGATATGGTTGAAATTTTGCACGAGGTGTTTTATTATGACTTCCAACAACTGTACTAAGAATAGTTGAAATCGGTTCATAACCTGATATAGCTGCCATATAAACCGATCTTGGGTCTTGACTTCTTCAGCCTCTAGGGGGCGCAATTTTCGTCCGATTTAGCAGCAATTTTGCACGTAGTGTTTTGGTAGCACGTCCAACAACTACGCTAAGTATGGTTTAAATCGGTTCATAACCTGATATAGCTGCCATATAAACTAATCTGGGGTATTGACTTCTTGAGCCACTAGAGGGCGCAATTCTTCTCCGATTTGGGCGAAACTTTATATGAGGTGTTTTGTTATGACTTTCAACTGATGGGTTGAGTATGGTTCAAATCGGTCCATACCTGATATAGCTGCCATATAAACTAATATGGGGTATTGAATTCTTTAGCCACTAGAGGGCGCAAAAATTATCCGATTTAGCTGAAATTTTGCATGACGTTTTTTGTTATGACTTTCAACAACTGCACGAATTTTTTGGTTATGATTTTCAACAAATGGGCTAGGTATGGTGTAAATCGGTCCATATCCTGGTATAGCTGCCATATAAACCGATCTTGTGTCTTGACTTCTTGAGCCACTATGGGGGCGCAATTCTCGTTCGATTTTATTGAAATTTTGCACGTAATGTTTTGGTAGAACTTCCAACAACTACGCTAAGTATGATTTTAATCGGTCCATAACCTGATGGGCTAAGTATGGTTTAATTCGGTCCATATCCTGATATAGCTGCCATATTAACCAATCTGGGGTCTTGACTTCTTGAGCCACTAGAGGGCGTAATTATTATCCGATTTAGCTGAAATTTTGCATGAGGTTTTTGGTTATGGCTTTCAATAACTGTGCAAAGTATGGTTCAAATCGGTCCATTACCTGATATAGCTGCCATATAATCCGATCAGGGGTCTTGACTTCTTGAGTCACTAGAAGGCGCAATTGTTATCCGATTTAACTGAAATTTTCCACGTAGTGTTTTGGTATCACTTCCAACCACTACGCTAAGTATGATTTTAATCGGTCTATAACCTGATATAGCTGCCTTATACACCGATCTTGGGTCTTGACTTTTTGAGCCTCTAGAGGTTGCAATTCTCGTCCGATTTTATTGAAATTTTGCACGTAGTGTTTTAGTAGCACTTCCAACAACTATGTTAAGTATGGTTTAAATCGGTAAATGTTTTGATATAGGTGCCATTTAAACCGATCTTGGGCCTTGACTTCTTGAGCCTCTAGAGGGCGCAATTCTCGTCCGATTTAACTGAAATTTTACACGTAGTGTTTTGGTATCACTTCCAACCACTACGCTAAATATGATTTTAATCGGTCCATAACCTGATATAGCTGCCACATAAACCGATCTGGGGTATTGACTTCTTTAGCCACTAGAGGGCGCAATTATTATCCGATTTAGCTGAAATTTTGCATGACGGTTATTGTTATGACTTTCAACAACTGCACGACGTTTTTGGTTGTGATTTTCAACTGATGGGCTATTTATGGTTTAAATCGGTCCATATCGTGGTATAGCTGCCATATTAACCAATCTGGGGTCTTGACTTCTTGAACCTCTAGAGGGCGCAATTATTATCCGATTTAGCTGAAATTTTGCATGAGATGTTTTGTTATGGCTTTTAACTGATGGGCTAAGTATGGTTCAAATCGGTCCATAACCTGATAAAGCTGCCTTATACACCGATCTGGGGTCTTGACTTCTTGAGCCACTAGAGGGCGCAATTCTCATCCGATTTGGCTGAAATTTTGCACGAGGTGTTTTGTTATGACTTTCAACAACTGTGCTAAGTATGGTTCAAATCGGTTCATTACCTAATATAGCTGCCTTATACACCGATCTGGGGTCTTGACTTCTTGAGCCACTAGAGGGCGCAATTTTCATCCGATTCGGCTGAAATTTTGCACGAGGTGTTTTATTATGACTTGCAATAACTGTGCTAAGTATGGCGCTGATCGGTACGTAACCTGATATAGCTGCCATATAAACCGATCTGGGATCTTGACTTTTTGAACCTCTAGAGGGCGCAATTCTCATCCGATTTGGCTGAAATTTTGTACAACGGCTTCTCTCATGACCTTCAACATGCGTGGCTAATATGGTCTGTATCGATCAATAGCTTGATACAGATCCCATATAAACCTATCTCCCGATTTTGCTTTTTGAGCCCCTAGAAGGCACAATTCTTATCCGAATGAACTGAAATATTACACAATGTCTTCTACAATGTTCAGCATTCATTTATGGTGCGAATCGGACCATAACTTGATATAGCTCCAATAGCATAACCGTTCTTATTCAATATTCTATGTTTGGCTAAAAAGAGAAACCGTGGCAAGAGCTCGACAAATGCGATCCATGGTGGAGGGTATATGAGATTCGGCCCGGCTGAACTTAGCACGCTTTTACTTGTTTTTTTTTTTCTTTAGTAACTGAAAATCCATTAATGCTTTAAAATGCCAGCAAAAACAAAACTCAAATGACAATGATATGTAGATGATGATGGTGGTGATGGTGGTGATGGCGATGATGACAACGAAACAAAAGAAAATGAAATGAAAACATTAGAGATCAAATGTGTGGGTGGTATGCTGAGTAGGACTGAAACATATCCTTATATGTGTGGCAATATATATACATGACTATGTTCTTTCTTATTGCATTGTTGTTGTTGTTTTGTTTTGTTTTGTTTTTTTCTTTTGCCTGGCTATGAGTCCTTAAACCCCCTTAAGGCAACTCCAATTTGACTAAAAGCTTAGCTCTGCTTAGAGAATCCATGCAAAAACAAAATTAATAACGACTTGCGAAGTTACACATCTGCAGGGAAATGGACGCATACAAAAGACTCCTTTTCCGTTTATTTGTACAACTATTGAAGACAAGGCAAAAGTCAAAGCTACAGTGATACTAAAAGAAGTCAATAGCATTTTTCCCAAGTTATCAAAATAGCTGTCTTTTCAACTGGGACAATTGCAAGTGTCTTAATTTAAAGTCTTAAATGAATGCACGAACATTGAAGTCTTCGTTTTGGTGGGCACCACGAAAGAAGAGTGTGGGCTTTCACTTCCTTTATAGCAGCAATTAAAGCAACACCATGCTCGGAAGAAAAAAATTATTTCTATCGCCTTGCTAAGAACAAGTTAATGATATTTCAAATGCAAATTTTGTCCATGAACATTCTACTAAGGAACAGGGGCAAACTTCTCACATATCAATGAGTGCAGTCCGACTTAGCCGACTTAACTTAGTTAAGCCGAGCTTAGCTGCCACAGGTTGTGGATGGTGGAAAGCTCCGTTTTTATGCGGACTAGCTGCAAATGCGGCCGTGGACAGTCAGCGATTTTCGAGAGGAGAGTCTCAGTGAGGAGCCAGGTGGCGCTGACTCTAAATTAAATACTGAGTGCCAATGATACTCGATATGACAAGGCGAGTTATTGGCGCCTTCAAATAACCCATGGCCAACATCAGCGTCTGCTCCCAGGTTAGGGGCGTCTGGCGGCGAGCGTCGGATCTCGGAGCAAGCGGCTCGCCACAACGAGGGATACAGGTGCAATCCCACAAAACCCATGCGTTGGGGCGCTGGGCCAGTAACCCGCCCCCGGAAAACAATGAGAACTACTATGAGAAACAAAAGAGCGTGCAAAGTTCGGCCGGGCTGAATCTTATATATCCTCCACCATGGTCGCATCTGTCGAGTTTTTTGCGCAGTATCTCTTTTTAGGCAAACAAAGAATAATGGGTACGGTCGGAGGAGGAGCTATAGAATGTTATAATCCGATTCGGGGCTCAAGAAGCAAAATCGGGAGATCGGTTTATATGGGAGCTGTATCAAGCTATAAATCGATTCTGACCATATTGCACACCTTTGTTGAAAGCCATGGGAGGAGTCGTTGTACAACATTTGTGCCAAATCGGATGAGAATTGCTCCCTCTAGAGGCTCAAGAAGTCAAGACCCCAGATCGGTTTATAAGGCAGCTATATCGGGTTATGGACCGATTTGAACTATTCTTAGCACAGTTGTTTAAAGTCATAACAAAACACCTCATGCAAAATTTCAGCCAAATCGGATAATAATTGTGCCCTCTAGTGGCTCAAGAAGTCAAGACCCCAGATCGGTTTATATGGAAGCTATATCAGGTTATGGACCGATTTGAACTATTCTTAATACAGATATTGGAAGTCATAACAAAACACCTCATGCAAAATTTCAGCCAAATCGGATAATAATTGCGCCCTCTAGTGGCTTAAGAAGTCAAGACCCCAGATCGATTTATATGGAAGCTATATCAGGTTAAGGGCCGATTTCAACCATACTCAGCATAGTTGTTGGAAGTCATAGTAAAACACATCATGCTAAATTTCAGCCAAATCGGATAAGAATTGTGTTCTCTAGCGGCTCAAGAAGTCAAGATCCCAGATCGGTTTATATGGCAGCTATAAAGCGCTGTTTTACATTGCCGGACCATAATACGGTCCTGCAGGCGGAGATCCGGGCGATCACGGAATGCGTGAGGAGGTATGGTACTAAAGTGAGGACATCGAGTATCAACATCTTTACTGACATTAAAATGGCCATAAGGGCAATAACAGGCAGGACGGTTAGATTTAGATGTAGCTCCCATATATGTTCGTCAGATTTTGGGTAATTTGTTGTCATTTCTCAAACGTAGTTATTACATTTGATACGGATTGTTTAATAACCCATCTAAAAACATACGCCGAGGTCCATCAAAATTGGTTCAGAATTAGATACAGCTCCCAGTTTGTATTTATAAGGTAGGTGTAGCGTATTATAAAGTCGACACCACCCGATTTTTGCATTTCCCTACTGG
Organism: Stomoxys calcitrans; assembly: GCF_963082655.1. Lineage (NCBI taxonomy): Eukaryota > Metazoa > Arthropoda > Insecta > Diptera > Muscidae > Stomoxys > Stomoxys calcitrans. The sequence goes on from NC_081555.1 coordinate 39,842,751, forward strand.
TTTTTTATGAGACCTTTATTACCATAGTCGGAAAATAAGTTCTGTTTCATTTTGAGACCTATATTGTCGTGATTGGTCTTTATATCCATTTGACAGGGAGCGCTTTTTGGGAGTGGAATGGTACCTCAAACATTTCACATTTGTCAACTTCGTGTTCTACTCCCAAATACCTTTCCTTTAAGCCCAAAATTGCCTTGATCGATAGATATGGTGTGAAGGGTGTTTTGGGCCAGGGGCTAACACCCCGCCAATTTGCCCCAAAACTGTATTCCTTTTCTAGGCTTAAGCACCTCTCATTTGAGTCCCATATTGATATGATAGTCCAAATACATATTTGAGATCGTTTACATGGATTTCATTTTCATTGCCATATTCGTAATCCACTGGCATATCACTTTCATTTAAGCCCCATATTGACATAAACGTCCGCTATGTCTGTGTGAGGGAGTTTTGAATTCTAAACTAACTCCAATATCTAATCTACTCTCCAATATCTTTCTTTTAATAGCCATATTGTTCCGATAGGACCACTTTTGAATTTAAGCGGTGTTTTTAGGCTAAGGTGAAAGTGCACCCGCGTCCGATATCGGACGATATCCTTTCAGAAAAACCTTCACAATTTGTGAAAATTTCTAGAAAATCGGACCGATATAGCCCATTTACAATCCCAACCGACCTACATCAATAAGAAGTATTTGTGCAAAATTTCAAGCGGCTAGCTTTACTCCTTCGAAAGTTAGCGTGCTTTGGCATTGATTACGAATGCCAGATTCAAAATCTACTCCCCAATACCTTTCATTTGAGCCCCATATTGAAATGAACGTCCAATATATCTGTTTGGGTGAGTTTTGGGGTTGGGGCGGCTCTATGGGTACTTAGACTCAAATTTTGATAACATATTCGTATTCTACTCTCCCATACCTTTCATTTGATACCTATATTGTCCCGATCGGTTCACTTTTGATTCTGGGTTGTGTTTTTGGCATAAGGGGGAGGCTCCGTCCACCTTGCGATACCGAAAAATGATATACCCTATGTTTCCTTCCAGGGAGGCCATCGTAGCGCAGAGGTTAGCATGTCCGCCTATGATGCTGAACGCCTGGGTTCGAATCCTGACGAGACCATCAGGATAAATTTTCAGCGGTGGTTTTCATCTCCTCATGCTGGCAACATTTGTGAGGTACATGTAAAACTTCTCTCCAAAGAGATGTCACACTGCAGCACGCCGTTCGGACTCGGCTATAAAAAGTAGAACCCTTATCATTGAGCTAAAACTTGAATCGGACTGAACTCATTGATATGTGAGAAGTTTGCCCCTGTTCCTTAGTAGAATGTTCATGGGCAAAAATTGCATTTGCATGTTTCCTTCCAGACCAACCTACACAATATGAGAAAATTTCGAGAAAATCGGTACCGCCGTTTTTGAGTCTATACGGAACAAACAAACCGAGTCCCATATATCCGTGATTGGCTAATGTGCCCATTTTGGACGTTTTTGTGGTGGTTGGGTGACCGCCTATACTTCGACATGAATTTGTATGCCAGATTCGTTATCTACTCCCGCATACTTTTCATTTGATACCCATATTGTCCTTATCGGTCCACTTTTAATTTTGGGTGGTGTTTTTAGGGTAACGGTGAAGGGTCCGCCCCCTTCCGATATCAATAAATTATAAAGCCTATTCCTATTTCCTAACCATATTCGTAATCTACTCCCGACTACCATTCATTTGAGTCCCATATTGTCATGATCGTCAAGTAAATCTATTTTAAGGGGTTTTATGGCTCGGCCGGCCCCCCAGGTACTTGGACCCAACTTTTATTATGAAATTTGTACCCTACTCTTGAATACCTTTCATTTGAATCCCATGTTGTCCCGATCGATCCACTTTTATTTTTGGGTAGTACTTTAGTAATACCGATATCAAAAGATTATTAGCCTATGTTTCTTTCCTTCCTTCAGTGCAGTGATAGAAGCATGCCCTTTGAATGAAATGTTGGGTCTTTTAATCAACCTTTCCTATAGCGCAGTAAGAAAAAACTTAAATTCTAACAGCCAACATCTCTTCAAAAAGACATCTAACATCAACAACACTCACAAAGCCAAAGAGTTGTTATCTTATATGCAATGATCGCGCCGCCCGACCCTTGAAGTATTTTCATAAAAGAACCGGGAAGCCTTTCCCTTACCGCCAAAGCCACGTCAACAGAATAAGTGGCTAGTTACACACAACTTTTTTCCGAAGAAATTAACTAAAGTACACCTCCTGGACGTATAAGCAGAGTATATCGACCTAAGCCATGGGGCCAGCCTATCGGACAAGCTTGTAATACTAATAGCAATACATACGCTGGTACTGATGATTTTAACTTCATTGTGGATAGTGATGCTAATGCAAGGGATGACCTTAAAATGTTAATGCAAGAGCTGAACTACAAATCGATCCATGGAAGGCTATTTAAAACTAAATACGCCTTTACTTCCTTTATGCAAAAAGTTAAGGAATCGTTTAAAAACTTAAAGTTTAAATCTCCAAGGAAAAATTTCGTGATAGTGTGCGTTCTCTTCCACACACCCGAATTGGTTGCCATGACTGATTCGGTTTTGTATTTTATTTTTATACCCTCCACCATAAGATGGGGGGTATACTAATTTCGTCATTCTGTTTGTAACTACTCGAAATATTCGTCTGAGACCCCATAAAGTATATATATTCTTGATCGTCGCGACATTTTATGTCGATCTAGCGATGTCCGTCCGTCCGTCCGTCCGTCCGTCTGTCTGTCGAAAGCACGCTAACTTCCGAAGGAGTAAAGCTAGCCGCTTGAAATTTTGCATAAATACTTCTTATTAGTGTAGGTCGGTTGGTATTGTAAATGGGCCATATCGGTCCATGTTTTGATATAGCTGCCATATAAACCGATCTAGGGTCTTGACTTCTTGAGCCTCTAGAGTGCGCAATTCTTATCCGATTGGAATGAAATTTTGCATGACGTGTTTTCTTATGATATCCAACAACTTTGTCAAGTATGGTTGAAATCGGTCCATAACCTGATATAGCTGCCATATAAACCGATCTTGGGTCTTGACTTCTTGAGCCTCTAGAGTGCGCAATTCTTATCCGATTGGAATGAAATTTTGCACGACGTGTTTTGTTATGATATCCAACAACTATGCTAAGTATGGTTCAAATCGGTTTATAACCTGATATAGCTGTCATATAAACCGATCTTGGGTCTTGACTTCTTGAGCCTCTAGCGTGCGCAATTCTTATCCGATTGGGATGCAATTTTGCACGACGTGTTTTCTTATGATATCCAATAACTGTGCCGAGTATGGTTCAAATCGGTCCATAACCTGATATAGCTGCCATATAAACCGATCTGGGATCTTGACTTCTTCAGCCTCTAGAGGGCGCAATTCTTATGCGATTTGAATGAATTTTGGCACGTAGTATTTTGTTATGATATCCAATAACTGTGCCAAATATGGTTCAAATCGGTTCATAACCTGATATAGCTGCCATATAAACCGATCTGGGATCTTGACTTCTTGAGCCTCTAGAGGTCGCAATTATTATCCGATTTGCCTGAAATTTTGTACGACGGATTCTCTCATGACCATTAACATACGTGTTTATTATGGTCTGAATCGGTATATAGCCCGATACAGCTCCCATATAAATCGATCTCTCTATTTTACTTCTTGAGCTCACAAAGGGCGCAATTCTTATTCGAATTGGCTGACATTTTACACAGGTCTCCAACATATAATTTAATTGTGGTCCAAACCGGACCCTATCTTGATATCGCTCTAATAGCAGAGCAAATCTTTTCTTATATCCTTTTTTGCCTAAGAAGAGATGCCGGGAAAAGAACTCGACAAATACGATCCATGGTGGAGGGTATATAAGATTCGGCCCGGCCGAACTTAGCACGCTTTTACTTGTTTTTGTTATTTTTGTGCCATTTTTATCAAACTATACAAAATAAAACATTTACTCGTTTTCCGCTGTTTGTATTGTTCAGTTAGTTTGTTGTTGTTGCTGTGCACTCTTAAATCCTTCCACTTCATCTCGCCCTACACGCCTTTGCCATTTGAAACATTTCTTCGATAAAAATTTATCTCTGGTTCATGTCACAAAACATTGATTGCACTTAAAACCTCAACGCTAAAAACTTGCAGCTAAAACTCTATCCCCAAAGACCACAGTGTTCACAATTGCAGCTGCTTTTAAACCAAAGCCAAGAGGAGTAGAATCTGCGACCAACAACAAGAAACCAAAGTAGCAGCAGCGCAACAATGATGACAACTATGGCGTTGGCGATGGCGACGGCGACGGCGACGAAGACAACGACGAGTTGAATCCTCTGGTTTCTTGTAATTGCAATTGCCAGGATTGCTGAAATGTTTGCCCTGGCACATATACAAGAGTGTACTTAGCGCTGAACTAACTGGCACTGGCAGTGAAGCCAGCACTGCTGCCATTCGTGATGTACCGCTTCCTCAATGTGCCTGAAGAGCAGTGTTGCCATTTTTGGAATTTTGTGATCAAATATTTGAAAAAAAAAAACATTTCTATGAAAAGATTTTCTTTTAAAAAAATTCTGAATTTTTCACTCCTTTCAAGAGTTTTCTGCCTCTTTATACCCACCACCGAAGGATGGGGGTGTATTCATTTTGTCATTCTAAGACGATCTAGACATGTCCTGGGTTCGAATCCTGGCGGGACCATCAGAAAAAATTTTCAACGGTGGTTTTCCCCTCCTAATGCTGGCAAGATTTGTGAGGTACTATGCCATGTAAAACTTCTCTCCAAAGAGATGTCGCACTGCGGCACGACGTTCGGACTCGGCTATAAAAGGGAGGCCCCTTATCATTGAGCTTAAAACTTGAATCGGACTGCACTCATTGATATGTGAGAAGTTTGCCCCTGTTCCTTAGTGGAATGTTCATGAGCAAAATTTGCATTTTGAGTTGTGTTCGACACACTTCGTCAATTTGGCCCAGATCGGTTCTGATTTGGATGTAGCTGCCAAATAGACCGATCTTCCGATTTAAGGTTTTTGGCTCACAAAAGGCGCATTTATTGTCCGATGTTTCTGAAATTTGGGTACAGAGTCGTGTTAGGCCCTTCAACATCTTTCTTAAATTTGACCCAGATCGGTCCAGATTTGGATATAGCTGCCATATAGACCGACCCTCCGATTTAGGGTATTTCGCCCATAAAAGGTGCATTTATTTTCCGATGTTGCTGAAATTTGGGACAGTGAATTGTGTTAGGCCCTTCGACACACTTCGTCAATTTGGATCAGATAGGCCCAGATTTGGATATAGCTGCCATATAGAACGGACCCATACAAGGCGCATTTATTGTCCGATTTTGCTGAAATTTGGGACAGTGAGTTGTGCTAGGCCCTTCGACATCTTTCTTCAATTGGACCCAGATCAGTTCAGATTTGGTATAGCTGCCATATAGACCGATCCTCCGATTTGAGGCCCAAAAAAGGCGCATTTATTGTCCGATGACGCCGAAATTTGGGACAGTGAGTTGTGTTAGGCCCTTCGCCGTCTTTCTTCAATTTGACCCAGATCGCTTCAGATTTAGATATAGCTTCCGATTTTACTGAAATTTGGGACAGTGAGTTGCGTTAGACCCTTCGACATCCTTCGTCAATTTGGCCCAGATCGGTTCAGATTTGGATATAGACCTGCCATATAGACCGACCCTCAGGTTTAGGGTCTTAAGCCCATAAAAGTCACATTTATTATCCGATTTTGCTGAAATTTGAGACAGTGAGTTGTGTAAGGCCCTTCGACATCTTTCTTCCATTTGATACAGATCGGTTCAAAATTGGATATAGCTGCCATATAGACCGACCCTCCGATTTAGGGTATTTGGCCTATAAAAGGTGCATTTATTGTCCGATTTTGCTGGAATTTGGGACAGTGAGTTGTGTTAGGCACTTAGATATCTCTCATCAATTTGGCTCAGATTTGGATATAGCTGCCATATAGACCCATGCGCCGATTTACCATAAAAGCCAGATTTATTACCCGATTTTGCTCGAATTTGGGACAGTGAGTTGCGTTAGGCCCTCCGACATCCTTTGTCAATTTGGCACAGATTGGTTCAGATGTCGATATAGCTGCCATATAGACCGATCCTCCGATTTAGAGTCTTAGGCCCATAAAAGCCACATTTATTATCCGATTTTGCTGAAATTCGAGACAGTAAGTTGTGTAAGGCCCTTCGACATCTTTCTTCCATTTGATAGAGATCGGTTCAAAATTGGATATAGCTGCCATATAGACCGACCCTCCGATTTAGGGTATTTGGCCTATAAAAGGTGCATTTGTTGTCCGATTTTGCTGGAATTTGGGACAGTGAGTTGTGTTAGGCCCTTCGATATCTTTCTTCGATTTGGCACAGATCCGTTCAGATTTGGATATAGCTGCCATATAGACCGATCTTTCGATTTAAGGTTTTTGGGCCCATAAAAAAAGTTAAGTTCCTTAATATACTTCTGCAATATGATACAGGTCAGTCCATTCGACATCTTCCTTCAATTTGACCCAAATCGGTCTTGATTTGAATATAGCTGCCATATAGACCGATATCTCGATTTAAGGTTTTGAGTCCATAAAAAGCGCATTTATTATCCGATTTCACTGAATTTTGACACAGTGACTTCTATTATGCTTTTCAGTATCCGTGTCGCATATGGTTCAGATCGGTTTATTATACCCTACACCACTGCTGTGGTACAGGGTATTATAAGTTAGTGAATTAGTTTGTAACACCCAAAAGGAAGAGAGATAGACCCATTGATAAGTATACCGATCGACTCAGAATCGCTTTCTGATGCGATTTAGCTATGTCTTGTCTGTCTGTGGGTCTGTCCATGTTAAATTGTGTACAAAGTACAAGTCGCATTTTTCAACCGATCGTCTTCAAATTTGGTAGAGACATGTTTTTTGGCCTAGAGACGAAGCTTGTTGAAATTTGAAAAAATCGGTTCAGATCTGGATATAGCTCCCATATATATATACATTCATCCGATTTTCAGTAATAATGCAAAAAAATTTGGCAGGAGTTATTGTTTTACGACTGTCGACATTACTTGTGAATTTCATGGAAATCGGTTCAGATTAAGATATAGCTCTCACATATATATATCGCCCGATTTTCACTCCTAGAGCCCCTGCAAGCACATTTATTGATCAATCTTGCCAAAATATTGCACAATGCTTTCCTCAATGACTACCACAATATATATAGAGTTTGATCAAATCGGTTCAGATATAGATATAGCTCCCATATATATGTTCGTCCGATTTGCAGTAATATTGCAATAAAATGGTCTTGTGTTTACCAATTCGGCAGGAGGGATTTTCTCTTGACTCTCAATATTACTGGTGAATTTCATGGAAATCGGTTCAGATTTAGATATAGCTCCCATATATATATATCGCCCGATTTTAACTTCTAAAATCACTGCAAGCGCATTTATTGATATATCTTTCTAAAATTTTACAAAAAGCTTTCCTCGACGACTTTCACAGTATCTGAGGAGTTTGCTCGAAATCGGTTCAGATTTAGATATAGCTCTCATATATATGTTCGGCCGATTTTGAGAAATATTGCAAAAAAGTGATCATTTGTTATCCAACTCTGTCGAAATTTTGCAGGAAGGATTTTCCTATGACTCTCAATGTTACTGGTGAATTTCATGGAAATCGCCCCAGATTTAGATATAGCTGTCATATATGTATATCGCCCGATTTTCACTTTAAGAGTCACTGCAACCGCATTTATTAACCAGTCTTGCCAAAATTTTGCACAACGCTTTCCTCGATGACTACCACATTATGAGAGAAGTTTGCTCGGAATCGGTTCATAATTAGTTATAGCTCCCATATATACGTTCGTCAGATTTTGGGTTTTTTGCCATAATATTGTCATTTGTCAAACGTAGTTTTTAAAGTTTAAACATATTGGCTCGCCGAGGTCCATCAAAAATGGTTCAGAATTGGATATAGGTCCCACATTGAACTTACAGGTTAGGTGTAGGGTATTATACAGTTGACACCGCCCGACTTTTGCCCTTCCTTACTGGTTTTTAGATATATTGGGTTGCCCAAAAAGTAATTGCGGATTTTTTAAATGAAAGTAAATGCATTTTTAGTGAAACTTAGAATGAACTTTAATCAAATATACTTTTTTACACTTTTTTTCTAAAGCAAGCTAAAAGTAACAGCTGATAACTGACAGAAGAAATAATGCAATTACAGAGTCACATGCTGTGAAAAAATTTGTCAACGCCGACTATATGAAAAATCCGCAATTACTTTTTGGGCAACCCAATAGCTACTAAATTTACTTTGATTGGCTCCATTAGCCGCATGTAGAATAGCGTTACAAGCGCCTCGATCTTCTGCGCTCATTCTAAAATCTATGATACCAAATTTCGAGGTGTCTCCCACCACTTGATTTTTCCATCGGGCTTTTACTCTTCCCAGTTTGCGTGTACCACCGAGTTTGCTTTCAAAAGACTTCTTTGCTGGAGCTTCTTCATCCACTCTGTCTGTCATGTGACCTAGCTAACGCAGCCGTTGTATTTTGATGCGTTTAACTATGCTATCGTCGTCATACAGCTCGTAATTCATACGTCGCCTATATTCTCCATTAACGCAAACTGGTCCATATAGTTTACGAAGAATCTTTCTCTCAAATACGCCAAGTACTGCCTCATCTGCTTTCACAAGTACCCATGCTTCAGAACCATATAACAGCACGGGTAGTATCAGTGTCTTGTAAAGTGTAATCTTCGTCTGTCGAGAGGTGGCCTTGTTTCTAAACTGCCTACTTGGTCCAAAGTAGCATCTGTTTCATGTGGTAACCCTCTTGGTGTTGCTACATCCAAGGATAATTTTAGTCTCGGCAATTTTGCCTGATGTTGCTGGGGTATTTTTTGCTTCAGCTGCTGTGACATCTGCAGCGCACTTGGGCCAATGTTTCGTTTAGTTTTTGCATTTCTGCCGTTTTTTTTTGTTCTGTTGTCTATGTGGAGTACACATGCTTGACCTGGTTTCTTGGTGGGATATTCATCATTAGATTCCATTCCTTGGCTATATAAGGTTGAATGAGTATGTACGTGTGTGTGTGTGTGTGTGGTGGATTGTTGTTTTAGCGAATGAGAAGATGCTTTTTGTGAATACTTAAATGTACATCAACTTACCGGAGTTGTAATTGCTGTTGTTAGTGTAGTACTTATCATCTGCATCATTGTTGTAGTTGTAGTTCTTCTTATCTTGAGTAATTTCAAAGTTTAACATTAAACAATGTCCACAAACTTGTGCGAAGCCAAGGAAATATTGCACAGAAGCTATGGAAATATCGCAGCAAGTTTTCGTAAGAGGTTTGGAAGTTGGATGCTGTGAGTCTTCTGACGATTTCAAACAACAGAGCACACAAAATCAGTGCGGTCATAAAGCTGTTTATGACGAGATTTTATTTGGGGGCTATACTAATCTAATCATTCCGTTTGTGACACCTCGAAATATTGATATAAGACCCCATAAAGTATATTCTTGATCGTCTCGAAATTCTGATTCAAACCAGCCATGTCCGTCCATCCGTCTGTCGAAATCACGATAGTGGTCGAAAGCATAGAGCTAGCCACTTGAAATTTTGCATAGATACTTAATATTGATGTAGATCGTTGGGGCTTGCAAATGGGCCATATCGGTTTAAATTTAGATATATCTGACTTCTTGAGCCCCTGGAAGCCTCAGTTTTCATCCGATTTGGCTGAAATTTTGCATATGGTGTTTGAATATTTTTCGCAAAGCCTCATTAAGAGGTTGGAATATTAGAAGGCGCATCGGTCTCATTTCTATTGACAGGCTTGGTGCGAAAGTTCTTCACTAATGGGGAGAGAGACTCCCTTTATTGGGCTCGGGGATACGATGCACACGATACCTCCTTGCGAAATTTCCTGGGTCTCCTCCAGTTTGTGAGATGCAGGCTGGTATCGGGGCTGATACAGACTAATTGCCTTCGGGGATCAAAGCTCAAATGAAATATATCGTTGTGCCTTAAAAAAGATTGGTGAGATCTGGCCAGGTGCACCACTACATTAAGTCAAAAAGGAAGATATTCCTTCTCGACCATCGGCGCATGCTTGGATACCAAGAATTTACTCAGATTCTGAATCGACACTTGGAAGACTAAGGGAATGTAATCCCAAACTTACAACCACCGACTGGAAGATTGGTAGATTGGACGAGGCTGATGGTGACCGGAGATATGCAGTATTCGAACTAAACTCCGGCTGTCTCGCAAAACCTCAGCAAGTCTGAAGGAAGGTCTATAGAAGCGATTGGGTTGGGGATTCAGGAGACAACTCAGCAGTTGTTTCTGAACACTTGTCTGAGGAACTATGGACCACATCGCCACTATGGACCAAAGTCTGGCGGATTGCAGGAGACTGAAAATCCCCCTGCCACAATCAAGACAGGTGGCGATGGCAGCGAAACGGGACCTCACAAGCCCTGTGTGGGTGGGTCATGCGGTTGGACTGGGCTCAAGATGTGCGCCAGCGGGGAAGGACGGAACTCAAATAGTACTCCGACAGCAGCAGCTAGTGAAACATCTAAGGATGAATCGTCTACGCCGCAAGTGTCCAGTGTTCTGAGGAAGAGTGGTTCCCCCGCTTTCTCACCTGCCCTGGATGCATACGGAAGCTCATCATAACATGATCTAACGAATCTTATGAGTATGAAATCCCGGCGAAATCAGAAGACGAGGCTAACACAACAGTGGTGGAAATTCTGAATCCTGACTCTGCTCCGGTTTCTGCAGATAAGTCTCCATCATTGAAAGGCCTCTTCGGCGACACTAAAGATCCTCCCGATGGCAGAGGGATTTGACGTGGTTCTTATCCAGAAACCATGGGTGTGTGGAGGAATGTTTTGTGGACTAAAAATTCCAGGACTTAAACTACTTAAGGGTAGGAGGAATGGGAGACACAGAACATGTATTCCTTCAAAGAATAGTCTATCACCCTGATCTACAGTGCATATGCTTTACATGGTCTTAGATTATTACATTATACATACTTTATTGCCAAGAAATTTTAAGGCGTTCTAGCTCTGTTCATCGTTCGCAAACTTTTGAACGAATTAGCCTGCAGTTCAATTGGATAGGTATTGCGCCCTCTAGTGGCTCTAGAAGGCAAAGGGCGTCAGTTACCATCACATCTTCTCGGCTTTTTGGGCATATGCCTTAATAGCGTGGGACCATCGGTTTCAAATATCACACCTAGCAATCCATCAACACCTGCTGCCTTGTGGTTTAGGTTAAAAGGGGAGCCCACCTTGAAAAATGAGTTCATACGGAGGCCAGTCTGGACCATTGTTATACCCAGTGATACCCTAGAAATAAAGGAAACATAAGAAGGGAGCAGGGGGCAATCTTATCACCCACGCACACACGACCATATAAAGTATATATATTCTTGATCAGCGTAAAAATCTAAGACGATCTAGCCATTCTTGCACAGATTCTTTTTTTTTTTGTCCATAAGCAGGTTAATTTCAAAGATGGGCTATATCGGACTATATCTTGTTATAGCCCCCATATAGACCTATCCGCCGATTTAGTGTCTTTGGCCCATAGAAGCCACATTTACTATTTTGCTGAAATTTGGGACAGTGAGTTGTGTTAGGCCCTTCAACATCCTTCGTCCATTTGACCCAGATCGGTCCAGATTTAGATATAGCTGTCATATCGACCGATCTGGCGATTTAGGGTCTTAGGCCCATAAAAGCCATAGTAATTATCCGATTTGCCAAAATTTGGGACAGTGTGTTGTGTTAGCCACTTCGACACCCTTCTTCAATTTGACCCATATCGGTTCAGATTTGGATATAGCTGCCATATCGACTGATTTGCCGACTTAGAGTCTTAGGCCCTTAAAAGCCATACTTAATATCTGAATTTACCGAAATTTGGGACAGTGAGTTGCGTTTTGGCTCAGATCTGTTCAGATTTGGATAATTGCCATATCGACCGATTCGCCGATTTAGGGTCTTTGGCCCATCGAAGCCACATTTATTAACCGATTTTGCTGAAATTTGGGACAGTGAGATATCTTAGGCCCTTCGACATCCTTCGTTCATTTGACGCAGATCGGTCCAGATTTGGCTATAGCTGCCATATCGACTGATCCGCCGATTTAGGGTCTTAGGCCCATAAAAGCCACATTCACTATCCAATCTCGCTGAAATGTGGGACAGTGAGTTGTCTTAGGCTCTTAGACACCCTTTGGCCCAGATCGGTCCAGATTTGGATATAGCTGACATATAGACCGATATCTCGATTTAAGGTTTTGGGCCCATAGAAGGCGCATTTATTCTCCGATGTCGCCGAAATTTGGGATAGTGAGTTGTACTAGGACCTTCGACATCATCCTTCAATTTAGCCCAGATATGTTCAGATTTGAATATAGCTGCCATATAGACCGATCTCTCGCTTTAAGTTTTGGGCCCATAAAAGGCACATTTATTATCCGATTTTGCTGAAATTCGGGACAGTGAGTTGTGTTAGGCCCTTCAACATCCTTCGTTCATTTGATCCAGATCGGTCCAGATTTGAATATAGCTGCCATATAGACCGATCTCTCGATCGTGATTGGTCCCATAAAAAGCGCATTTGGGACAGTGAGCTGTGTTGGGCGCTTCGACATTTTTCTATAACTTGGCCCAAATCGGTCCAGATTTGGATATAGCTGCCATATAGACCGATATCTCGATTTAAAGTCTTGGCCACATAAAAGGCGCATTTATAATCCGATTTCACGGAAATTTGACACAGTGACTTATGTTAGGTTTTCGACATCCGTGTCATATGTCAATTCCCGGCTTTTGGAAGAAAAAGGGCCCTCTGGTTGTGAGGACACTGTAGCGCAGAGATTACCATGTCCGCCTGTGACGTTGAATGTGTGAACTCGAGAACATCGAAACTTTTTATAACCAAGTCCGAACGACGTGCCACAGTGCGACATCTCTTTGGGGAGAAGTTTTTACATGGCAAAGTACCTCACACATGTCGCGAGCATTAGGAGGGGATAACCACCATTCGAGAACATCGAAAACAAATTTCATTGGTGGTTATCCTATCCTTATGCTTGCGACATGTGTGAGGTACTTTGCCATGTAAAAACTTATCCCAAAGAGATGTCGCACTGGGGCACGCCGTTCGGACTTGGCTATAAAAAGGAGGCCTCTTATCATTCAGTTTAAACTAGAATAGAATCGGACAACACTCGGTGATATGTAAGAAGTTTGCCCCTTTTCCTTAATGGAATTTTCATGGGGAAATTTTTATTTTTAGGAGCCTAAATCAAGCTTGAAACTGGTTTAGCTGAATGCCTGCAAGGGCACGGGCCCTAACATAACTCGAAGTGCTTCGCATATCAATTCTCCGCTGTTGTAAGAAAAAGGTCCCACTGGTTGGGATGGGACGTTGTGCCAGACATGAACCAATTTAAGGGAAAAGTGAAGAAAACGAAAACCAGAATGGAAGGGATTTGAAAGATATGTGAGGAGTACATATCTCCTAATGTAGGTCATTCGAGGTTTGTTTTAAAAATTTAAGAGCCCACAACAAGCCAATTACTGGCTTGGGTGTATGTCCGCAATAACAAGAGGCCAGTTGAATCCCACTCCATTGACTTCAGCCTAACCTTATATAACTCATTATTAGCCATGCTTGTTCCATGTCACCCTCAAAAGTCTAAAGCATAGAATTCCCCGCCCCGTAAGTGTTCTCCGCAGAGTTGGCTGCTTCTAAACAAAAACAGAAACATTTTCTTGGATTAGATAAAAGCTTTTGGCGAAAAAATAATTACTTCCACATAAAACACCCTGCCACATAAGAGCATCTTATGCAAAGTTAAATGTAAATCTCCAAGTTCGCTTAGTAATTCATATGCCTGTAGGTCTAAACGAGCTCATGTGTACTACAAACACGGGTCAGGGATTAGTGTGGCATAATTTGACCAGCCAGTTGACGCCAAAATGAAAGACAACGCGGCAAGTCAGCTACAATTTACGCTTACATGTCCTTATGCCACTATAGGATATGATTATAAATAGAGTGAGTACTGCCACTAGGACTTTGCCACTGTCAGCTAGCCCATAAGGCCCTCCAAGTACTTACACAAAGCACTCTCAAGTTGCTTAACACAACAGCAGTCATTTCAGTTCGTCAGTCAGCGAAAAGTTAAAAGAGGACAATGCTAAAAACGACAATGCCGGCGGAGCAAAAAGTTTTACAGTCATGAAGTCGTTTTGGTGGCTACCCGAGAATGTTGTTGGCTGACTCATTACAATTGAAATGCCGCCGCTGTTGCTTTTTTTTTTTTGTTCTTGTTTTTTTGTTTTGCCATTTTCGTTGGCAATGTGCTCATCTTGGCTCATCGTAACATTGGCAATGAGGCGTTCCAGTGGAATACGTGTATTTTTTGTATACTCATCTCCTGCAATGTGGTTGATGTTGTACTTGACGATGTAGTTGGCTACAGCAGCATCAGCAGCAGCAGCTTCTAGGCATCCACAAAAAACCATTTCTAACAACCGATAGCTACACCTATGAAATTCTAGAGGCCACTCAAAAGTATGTTCAACCGCAAACAGAATGAGGATCATGAATACATGGCAAACAGATACAAAAGGTATTTAAAACCCTTGGCATTTTTTTCAATTGTTTGCGGAATGCACAGTGGGGCACAGTGAACACTTTTTGTAGAGTTTTTGTTGTTAAGGCACACAAGTAGGAGGAGACAGACGGAAAGCTCTTAAATCCTTGGTAAAAGTATGTTCAGATTTAACTAAAGTAGGAGAGTTTCTTTAGTTAGAGATTTGTGGTAAAGCAAATAAACCGACCTTAACCACCATGAACCGAAAATTGGTACTGGATATTACCTTCGTATTGCATTGGATGTTGGAGACCATAGTAGTCATTGTGCAGAATTTGACAAAATCTTCTGGCGCCACGTTGTCCGTTGGAGAATTTGCCGGGAAATGTGTATCAACGAGTAATTCTAGTGTTTCCTCACTAAACATTGTCCATACATTCTCTGACTTCTGAAAATACCCCACAGTAATAGGTCTCGATGACAGAATCTTCCTTAGCCTAGAGGCCTCTGATGTATCGTCCTTGGAACTGCAGAATTCTAGCCAGGATTTGTTCTGAGCCTTTCTCAGCTCGCCCTTGTATGTTCTTAGCTCAGCCTTATAGTTGTCCCACGATTATGACATTTGCACCTTCATGGAGGATTCATGTGAGGCCTATAGGCTAAAGAAGATTCTATCCTCGAGGCCTATTACGGTGGGGTATATACGGTGGCTTTCGCTCTGTTGAAGAGTTTTCTGCAGTCCTTCCTTAGACCAAGCAGCTCTTCACCATGGAGGTCGCTGTTTGTCCCTTGGCTTGGCACTAGGACATCTTGACACAAGCGACTCACTCAGGACCTTCGTGATCCGTTTGACCATTATGTCTATATCCTCCGTAGTTTCCACGTGCTTTTCTGGTCTAGAAAGGATAGACATGCAGAATTTGTGCCGAAATTTATCTCAATCCGCCTTTCTTCTGTTTAGCCAAGAGACCACTTTTGCAGTATTTTCTCCAATGCTGACACTAATATAACGATGATCAAAGAAGCTGTGGTCACCCAAACTTCCCAGTCGCATATTCTTCCACTTACATCTTCCGATACAAAGGTAATATCTAGGACTCGTACCTCCTGCATGTTCCTTGTAATAGAGGTCTTCAGTGCTTAACGACGTAAATAGAAAAACATTTTGACCACCCTATGCAAGAATACAAGCTCTGTGCCTCCCCTTTCCCATACCCTTGAGTAGTTTAAATCCCAAAAATTCTTAGTCCACGCACCATTCATCCACACACCCATGGTTCCTGGATAAGAACCACGTCAAAACCCCCTGCCATCAGGAGGTCCTTTAGTGCCGCCGAAGAGGCCTTACAATGGTGGAGATTTATCTGTAGAAACCAGACCATAGTCAGGATTGAGAACTTCCACCTCTGCTGTATTAGCCTTGTCTTCTGATTCCACCAGGAATCCTCACAAGATTCGTTTGCTCTTGTCATCCAGGGGCAGGAGAGAAAGCAGTAGAATCACTCTTCCTTAGGACACTGGACACTTGCGGCTTGAACTATTCCTCTATAAATGGAATAGTCCTTATTTCCCCGCTGGAGCACACCTTGAGCCCAGTCCAACCGGATGACCCACCCACACAGGGCTTGTCGGGTCCCGTTTCGATGCCTACGCATCCAGGGGCAGGTGAGAAAGCAGTAGAATCACTCTTCCTCAGGACACTGGACACTTGCGGTGTGGACTATTCCTCTTTAAATGCTTCACTAACTGCTGCTGTCGAAGTACTTTTTGAGTTCCTTACTTCCCCGCTGGAGCACACCTTGAGCCCAGTCTAACTGGATGACCCACCCACACAGGGCTTGTCGGGTCCCGTTTCGATGCCTTCCCTCCTGTCTCGATTGTGGCAGGGGGATTTTCAGTCTCCTGCAATCCGCCTGAGATTGGCGATGTGGTCGATAGTTCCTCAAGCAAGTGTTCAGCAACAACTTCTATAGACCGTCAGTTTCAACTTGTTGAATCCGTAGAATACGACTCCTTCAGACTTGTTGAGGTCTGCGAGACTGCCAGAGTTTAGTACGAATACTGTATGTCTCTGGTCATCATCAGCCTCATCCACGACTCCTTCAGACTTGTTGAGGTCTGCGAGACTGCCAGAGTTTAGTACGAATACTGCATGTCTCTGGTCATCATCAGCCTCATCCAATCTACCAATCTTATTCTTCCAAGCATGGATTCAGGGTCTGAGGGATCCCTTGGTATCCAAGCATGCGCCATTGGTCGATCTTCCTTCTTCGTAACGATCTTTTTAGCGCACAACGATACATTTCAATTAAGCACTGATCCCCGAGGACAATTTGTCTGTATCGGTCCTGATAGCAGCATGCATCGTCACAAACTGGAGGAGGCCCAGCAAATTCCGCAAGGATATCAGAGTATACTGATGACAGTCCATTGATTATTCTATTCCAGGTATTCCTAGGTACGCAGCCTTGTTCTTCTCCCTTGTCGACAACTGCCATCACCAAACTGTCCCTAGCGATATTAGCAAAGGTTCTTGGACCCATTGGCGAACAATAGTAAGGTTCGCCCTAGGCATGGGATGCCCTCCAGATGACCCCAGTTTCCGAATCTAAACGTGTAGTCTTTAGGGTAGCCTGTGCAGCAAATCCCAGTGCCCAATTGAGGGAATCTCTCTCCCTATTAGTGAGAGTCTTAGGATCATTTGCCACAAGCCTCTCAATAAACCTGAGAGCGATGCGTCTTCTATTGTTCCAACCTCTTAAAGAGCGTATTGGTATGCAGGGGAAGGCCGATGGCCTAGGCAAATTAAAGGCACGCGAAGATAGAATAGGTTCGGCCTTGTCCTTAAGACTCGAACCAAATGTCTTCCTCAAAAGCCCCTGCTGACCAGTCGTCTGTCGGATAGTAAAGCCTGAGACGGCCGCTCCACCAGTCAAGGTTTCAGTAGCAGATACCACCGCCGGGTCTTTGGGTCTTTGGAGTCCATTCTAAGCTTACTCCGGGGCTCTAGATCTACCGCTCCACTGAAAACAGACGCAGATCATCAACCGCCTAATGGATACCTCTATCGCAGCTATCCTTGAGTGACTTACATTTTTATTCCAAAAATAATGACCTATTACGAGTTACATAAAAAATTCTTGCGGAGTGAAATAACAAAACGTCCGTTCCACTCAACGGTTCAAACAAGAATTCAACTAAGGTGGGGTGTGTCATGAGGTATCTGGGTCTGAGGCGCTGGCTAATGTCGTGTGGTCCCAGTTAAAAATCGGGACCCACATCCTGCACCTTGGCATCATTACTTGCTCTATTGCAATTGAAGCAGCTGCATCTGCCGGATCGTAATTGAGCCAGAACTACTCTAGTTTTCCGGGGAGGCCATGTTCTTCATGTGCAATGGGTAGCGGTCGTTCTCCAACGAAAAGATTCACTCGGCAGCTATTCACCGCATCTGCTACAGGGTCTGCATAAATGTTGTCCAGACTCGCTTGATCTAGAGGTTCTCTCTTGTAGCGCTGAAGCTTTCACTATACATCATGAAGATCCACCTTGAGGCTTCTGGGCGGTGGATAACTGTGGCTGGAGATTTGATGGCAGATATCTTCAAACCCCTGCAGCGAAATAAACGGCAAATTCGTTGAGGTGGAAGTTTAACATTTCGCGATGATCCAGATTCTTCCGCATCAGTGTACAGATTCCATTGGGGTGCAACTCTTTGAATGTCTGGACGCCACTTATGGCATTCGTAACTTAGTCCATGGTAAATTGTAATGACTATCCATCGGCTCGGCGATCACGGATACGAAAATGGCCTACTTCTAGCCTTGTCCGACTCGGGATGCTGTATAATTTGACGATAGAAAAATCTAGCGCAACTTTTCGGGCCAGTCACAGTTAAGTAACTGAGGTCCTGTCATCCCTTCTACCAGAGTTGGAGAGTGACTTAACACTAGACCACAGCTTGCCTACATCGGTACCTACAACAAGCCGCATAGGTATATGTCCAATGGACATTGTCCATAATAGCATGGTGCGGAATAATATCAGCACCCTCTTTTCAAACTAACCTATATTGCTTCAAGTATTACAGCCACAAATTCTACTTACGTTCCTTGACTACGCTGTTTCAGCTAGCTGCTCCTGTGGCTAGTGGGGTCCCTGCAATGAATTCCATCACGCTCGTGTGAGAGTACCACTGATTGGACCGGGTAATTGGGCCGCATTAATGGTGTTCGACCGGCTGGTACAAAGTGAGCGGCTGCTGATGTCTCGGAATTTCCTCTCGGCAACTATCACATCTAAGAGGGGTGTCAGCTCACTGAAGCGGCTATTGTGTACTCTTTGAAGTAGAACCTAACGGCCTTTTTATACCCTCCACCATAAGATGGGGGGTATACTAATTTCATAATTCTGATTGTAACTACTCGAAATATTCGTCTGAGACCCCATAAAGTATATATATTCTTGATCGTCGTGACATTTTATGTCGATCTAGCCATGTCCGTCCGTCTGTCCGTCCGTCCGTCCGTCCGCCCGTCCGTCCGTCCGTCCATCTGTCTGTCGAAAGCCCGCTAACTTCCGAAGGAGTAAAGCTAGCCATTTGAAATTTTGCACAAATACTTCTTATTAGTGTAGGTCGGTTGGTATTGTAAATGGGCCATATCGGTCCATGTTTTGATATAGCTGCCATATAAACCGATCTTGGGTCTTGACTTCTTGAGCCTCTAGAGTGCGCAATTCTTATCCGATTTGAATGAAAGTTTGCACGACGTGTTTTGTTATTATATCCAACAACTGTGCCAAGTATGGTTCAAATCGGTCCATAACCTGATATAGCTGTCATATACACCGATCTTGGGTCTTGACTTCTTGAGCCTCTAGAGTGCGCAATTCTTATCCGATTGGGATGAAATTTTGCACGACGTGTTTTTTTATGACATCCAACAACTGTGCTAAGTATGGTTCAAATCGGTCCATAACCTGATATAGCTGCCATATAAACCGATCTTGGGTCTTGACTTCTTGAGCCTCTAGAGTGCGCAATTCTTATCCGATTTGAATGAAATTTTGCACGACGTGTTTTGTTATGATATCCAACAACTGTGCCAAGTATGGTTGAAATCGGTCCATAACCTTATATAGCTGTCATATAAACCGATCTTGGGTCTTGACTTCTTGAGCCTCTAGAGGGCGCAATTCTTATCCAATTTGAATGAATTTTGGCACGTAGTATTTTGTTATGATATCCAACAACTGTGCCAAATATGGTTCAAATCGGTTCATAACCTGATATAGCTGCCATATAAACCGATCTGGGATCTTGACTTCTTGAGCCTCTAGAGGTCGCAATTATTATCCGATTTGCCTGAAATTTTGTACGACGGATTCTCTCATGACCATTAACATACGTGTTTATTATGGTCTGAATCGGTTTATAGCCTGATATAGCTCCCTTATAAATCGATCTCTCTATTTTACTTCTTGAGCCCACAAAGGGAGCAATTCTTATTCGAATTGGCTGACATTTTACACAGGTCTCCAACATATAATTTAATTGTGGTCCAAACCGGACCATATCTTAATATCGCTCTAATAGCAGAGCAAATCTTTTCTTATATCCTTTTTTTGCCTAAGAAGAGATGCCGGGAAAAGAACTCGACATATGCGATCCATGGTGGAGGGTATATAAGATTCGGCCCGGCCGAACTTAGCACGCTTTTACTTGTTCATTATTTTTTGTTTGCCTAAAAAGAGATACCGCGCAAAGAACTCGACAAATGCGATCAATGGTGGAGGGTATAAAGATTCGGCCCGGCCGAACTTTGCACGCTCGTACTTTTTTCCTTTTTTCCCATAAATTTGGAGTTGCTTGGCTGATATAATTCCTTCAGCATGATATTGGTGTATATCAGATAAAGCCATACCGAGTTCACACACGTACATCTTGTGTTTCATAATTTTGCTTTATAAACTAAAAGTCCAACCAATAAATCGCACTCTTCTCACATCGTCTATACATATTCGAAAAATTTCCCTTACACATAAAAGAACATCTTAATATGCCCAAAACTATAAGGAATCAACAACAAAAATAAGCAAAAGAAAGCCATGCTAGAAAAACAATTTATGAAACTAGTTATGCATCGTGTTATATCGTTTGTTCTGCATACATGTTCTTTAATAGTTTTCATGCTTTGCGGTTGGCATTTGTTTAGCCATGCTGTCATCATTTAGCCACGTTAACACAGACCAAGCAACAAAACTTACTCATACAAATGCAAAGAAGCTATCGTTGCGAGAAGGAATGTTGCGAGGAAGTCGTGTACACAGACCACAACGAAAAAAATGCAACTACAGCAAACAAGCCAGCAGTCAACAAACAACCATCACATAGACAGACAGACAGACACAACATCCATAAATATCAATTCCTTTTCGTGTTATTCTCCACCACAACATACTCACACATACGAAGGAGGCAATATCGTAAATTTCGTGTCACATGACAGTTTGTTGTTGCTTTACCAAAAAAAAAAAAAAACAAAAGTTTGTTTATTATCTTCGAAAAATGTTAAGACATGGCTGGCAACGAGAAGAAGATTGCAGATGACTCCTGCTATCCATAACCGTTTTAATGGCAGATATGTGAGGTTATTCTCAAGAGTTCATAAAACAACCTCTGACATAGCCTCGTTATTAATTCCAATTAAATGCTGAAATAATAAATTCATTAAAAACCCACATTTCATCATTTCATGTGAATGAGGAGCTACTCATGCAGTAATCGAATGACTGCTGTCACTCTCTACATAAACTGAGCACGTGTGTCATGATGAAGATGGGGTGGGAAGATGCTCTAAAGTTCAAGGTTTTCAACGAATTTTCAATTCATGAAAACTGCGTTTTTTCTTCTTCTTCGAATGGCTGGTGAGGATTACCAGCAATTTATTCTTTTGATAGAAAATTCCTTTATCTCAAATGAAAAGCTTTTTGGCTAAAACGAGGTCAGAGCGTAAAACCACATGCACCACAGTAATGCTCGCACGATGAAAGGATGATGGTGCTGAATTAAATAAGAAAGTAAATGGCAAAGATTATGTGCCCCCCCCCCAAACTAACAAAGTGGGTGTTTAAGTCTTTCGTTTTATATATGGCGACTTGACCAATTCAACAATGAATGGATGTTGTGGTTAAAGAATACGAAAATATTTGCCAAGACAATAGAAAAATTGAAATTGGATGGCATTAATCAAAGTAAAATGTTAAAATATGGTATTTTAAGTAATTCAGGCTCACACAAAGCAAGTTTATTGCCATGCGATAATTCAATCCCTGATTTCATTAATGAAATGAGGGCGATTTACAATTTAATTCTGAAAACTGGAATAGCTTTGGTAAGATTACTGGGCAGTCTGCAGTCAGATTCACTGATGCTATACATTATGATACACTATCAATCAAAGAAGGCAAATAGATATTTAGTTAAAGTTCGATACATTTTGGGAATGATGTTTTACCTCCAGTAGATCTAGCGAAATCAATAAATCCATACAGATATTGTGGTGCCTGCGTGTAGATCAGTTTATACAGGAAAGTAAGCGATCTCAGATACAACAAGTGCCGTAAGAGGACGCCATACAGGGATAAAGAGTATTCAGAGATGGAATCGCGCCGTCTCAAGCCAAATACATAACGAGTAACGCTATTAAAAAAGGTGTTTAACTTACCTTTACTTACCGAGTCGCAATTAGCAAACAACTCACAGCCGTAGAGAATGCCAGGAACAAGATAAGTCTTTGCCAAGAGAGACCTAACCCGCAGCAGAGTAACCGACTGAGTGGCCCAGAGAGCATGCAATTTTGAATATCCCTGACCAACAACAGAGTCGATATGATTACTCCAAGTCAGAGTGCTGTTAATAACCACGCCCAAGTTCTTTGCATGAGGAACGATTTCCAATCTAGAGTCATTAATGAATATACCGACATCACATGAAAAACGAGACAGTCTGTTTCTGATAACCACGCACACTTGGACTTTACAGGGTTGAGACACAGGCCATTGGCTTTGGCCCACCTGCTGACTCTTGACAGATCATGATTAAGCAGACATATGTTTTTAGCAAACTCATCCCTCGGACTGCCGATGTATATTTGTACATCGTCAGCGTACATATGTACCTCACAATAAGACAATTGACTCGCCAAGTCGTTACTGTACAATGAAAAGAGAAGAGGACCCAGAATTGATGCCTGAGGAACACCTTTTAAAACATGCACAGGTGCCGATACAGAAGACTTATAACTGACGGACTGAGTGAGGTGTGACAGATACGACAAAATAAGACGAACGGTCGTAGGAGAAAAATTGTAAAGATGTCTCATCTTATCACATAACAAGGAATGATCCACAGTGTCAAATGCGCTTTCTGTAAATAGAACATTCTCTCCTCCCAAGGAGCCAGGTGCCACTGTAGGTAACTTGCATCTCCTGCTGAAAAATACTACTTCTGTCTTGCACGGATTTACGCCTAGACCACTTTCGGTAGCCCACTTCGCTATTGCACATAAAGCTTCCTGAAGTATATCTCTTAAAGTGCTGGGAAGCTTTTCCCTAACCCCAATCATCAGCTTACGCAACCAGTTGTACACCTTTTTCTTCAAGAGACAATAATGTATTGTTAATGGCTATATTCCAAAGTAGAGGAGACAGTACACCTCCTAGAGGGATTCCTTTGCTGACCCATCTTTTTTGATCCACAGATCCTTTTTTGATCCACAGAGTAAGTTATTTATAAACATTCTTGCGGTAGAGTTGATGCCCAGAAACTCCACTTCCTTCATGATTGGCACCTGTTTTACATTATTGAAAATGAAAATCCTGACTTCAGGAGGATATTTAGTGCCGCCGAAGCGGCCTTACAATGCTGGAGATTTATATGTAGAACCCGGACCATTGTCAGGACTCAGAACTTCCACCACCGTTGTGTAAGCCTAGTCTTCTGATTTCGCCAGGAGTTTATCCCGTCCGTTAGTCGAAAGCGCGCTAACTTTCGAAGGAGCAAAGCTAGCCACTTAAAATGTTGAACAAATACTTCTAATTAGTGTAGGTCGGTTGGGATTGTAAATGGACCAATTTGATCCATATAAACCGATCTTGGGTCTTGACTTCTTGAGCTTCTAGAGGGCGCAATTCTTAACTGATTAAGCTGAATTTTTGCACGTGGTGTTTTAGTATCACTTCCAACAACTGTGTCAAGTATGGTCTAAATCAGTCCATATCCAGATATAGCCGCCATATAAACTGATCTCCCGATTACACTTCATGGGCCTCTAGAGGACCCAATTCATATCCAGTATGGTTGAAATTTGGCATTTGTCCTTTTGGTATGACTTCCAACAACTGTTTCAAGTATGGCTCAAGTCGGTATATAACCTGATATCGCTGTCATATAAACCAATCTCACAGTTTGACTTTTCGAGCCTCTGGAGGGCGCCATTATTACTCCATTTGCCTGAAATTTTGGTGGTGGTGTTTTTCTATTTGAAAATGTCATTCAAAGAACTTGACATATGCGTTCCATGGCGGAGGATATATAAGACTCGGCCCATCGTAGCGCAGAGGTTAGCATGTCCGCCTATGACGCTGAACGCCTGGGTTCGAATCCTGGCGGGACCATCAGAAAAAACTTTCAGCGGTGGATTTCCCCCCATAATGCTGGCATCATTTGTGAGGTACTATGCCATGTAAAACTTCTCTCCAAAGAGGTGTCGCACTGCGGCACGCCGTTCGAACTCGGCTATAAAAAGGTGGCCCCTTATCAATGAGCTTCAATCGGACTGCACTCATTGATATGTGAGAATTTTGTCCCTGTTCCTTAGTGGAATTTTCATGGGCAAAATTTGTTCTTTTGTTTTGTTATAAGACTCGGCCCGGCCGAACTTATCACGCTTTCACTTGTTATACCCACCACCGAAGTATGGGGGTATATTCTTTTTGTCTTTCCGTTTTCAACACATCGAAATATTCATTTCCGACCCTATAAAGTATATATATTCTTGATCAGCGTAAAAATCTAAGACGATCTAGCCATGTCAGTCCGTCTGTCTGTTGAAATCACGCTACAGTCTTTAAAAATGGAGATATTGATCTGAAACTTTGCACAGATTCTTTTTTAGTCCGTAAGCAGGTTAAGTTGGAAAATGGGCTATATCGAACTATATCTTGATATAGCCCCCATATAGACCGATCCGCCGATTTAGTGTCTTAGGCCCATAAAAGCCACATTTATTATCCGATTTTGTTGAAATTTCGAACAGTGAGTTGTGTTAGGCCCTTCGACATCTTTCTTCAAATTGGACCAGATCGGTTCAGATTTGGATATAGCTACCATATAGACAGATCTCTGGATTTAAGGTTTAGGGCCTTAAAAGGCGCATTTATTATCCGATGTCGCCGAATTTCGAGACCGTGAGTTGTGTTAGGCCCTTTGACATTTGTCTTCAATTTAGCCCAGATCAGTTCAGATTTAGATATAGCTGCCATATAGACCGATCTTCCGATTTAGGGTCTTAGGCCCATGAAATCCACATTTATTATCCGATTTTGTTGAAATTTCGAACAGGGAGTTGTGTTACGCCCTTCGACATCTTTCTTCTAATTGGACCAGATCGGTACAGATTTGGATATAGCTGCCATAAACACCGATCTCTCGATTTAAGGTTTTGGGCCCATAAAAGGCGCATTTATTGTTCGATTTTGCTCAAATTTAAGACAGATAGTTGTGCAAAGCCCTTCGACATTCCTCATAAATTTGGCCCAGATCGGTCCAGACTTGGATATAGCTGCCATATAGACCGATCCGCCGATTTAGGGTCTTAGACCCATAAAAACCACATTTATTATCCGATTTTGCTGAAATTTGGTACAGTGAGTTGTGTTAGGCCCTTCGACAGCCTTCTTCAATTTCGCCCAGATCGGTTCAGATTTGAATATAGCTGTCATATAGACGGATCTCTCGATTTAATGTTTTGGGCCCATAAAAGTCGCATTTATTGTCATATCTCGCCGAAATTTGGGATAGTGAGTTCTGCTGGGCTCTTCGACATTCCTTTTCAATTTGGCCCAGATCGGTGTCCGATATTGCCGAAATTTGGGACAGTGAGTTGTGTTTGGCGCTTTGATATTTCTCTTTAATTTGGCCCAGATCGGTCAAGATTTGGATTTAGCTGCCATATAGACCGATCTCTCGATTTAAAGTTTTGGGCCCATACAAGGCGCATCTATTGTCCGATGTCGCCGAAATTCTGGACAGTGAGTTGTGTTAGGCCCTTCTACAGCCTTCTTCAATTTGGCTCAGATTTGGATATAGCTGCCATATAGACCGATTTGTCGTTTTAAGGTTTTGAGGTCATAAATGGCGCATTTATTGTCCGATATTGCCGAAATTTGGGACAGTGAGTTGTGTTAGGCACTTCGGCATTCCTCTTCAATTTGGCCCAGATCGGTTCAGATTTGGATATAGCTGCCACATTGACCGATCTCTCAATTTAAGGTTTAGGAACCATAAAAATCGTATTTATTGTCCGTTTTTACCAAAATTTGAGGCAATGGGTTGTGCTAGACTCTTCAACATCTTTCATCAATTTGGCCCAGATCGGTTCAGATTTGGATATAGATGCCATATAGACCGATTTGTTGTTTTAAGGTTTTGAGATCATAAAATGCGCATTTATTGTGCGACGTCGCCAAAGTTCATTACAGTGAGTTGTGTTAAGACCTTCGATATTACCCATTAATTTGGCTCAGATCGGTCCAGATTTGGATATAGCTGCCATATAGACCGATCCGCCGATTTAGGGTCTTAGACCCATAAAAACCACATTTATTATCCGATTTTGCTGAAATTTGGGACAGTGAGTTGTGTTAGGCCCATCGATAGCCTTCTTTAATTTGGCCCAGATCGGTTCAGATTTGGATATAGCTGCTCTATATACCGATCTCTCGATTTAAGGTTTTGGGACGATAAAAAGCGCATTTATTGACCAATGTCGCCGAAATTTGGGACAGTGAGTTGTGCTAGACTCTTCAACATCCTTCATCAATTTGGCCCAGATCGGTCCAGATTTGGATATAGCTGCCATTTAAACCGATCTCTCGATTTAAGGTTTTAGGCCCATAAAAAGCGCATTAATTGTCCGATGTCGCCGAAATTCGAAAGAGTGAGTTAAGTTTGGCCCAGATCGATCAAGATTCTCGTATAGCTGCCATATAGACCGATCTCCCGATTTAAGGTTTTGGGTCCATAAAATTCGTATTTATTGTCCGTTTTTACCAACATTTGAGGCAATGGGTTGTGCTAGACTCTTCAACATCTTTCATCAATTTGGCCCAGATCGGTCCAGATTTGGATATAGCTGCCATATAGACCGATTTGTCGATTTAAGGTTTTTTGCCCATAAAAGGCACATTTATTGTCCGATTTCGCCTTTTTAACTGGTTTTCCTTCTTATTTTAGAATGAAATTGAATTTTTCTCTACTGGGTAACACAAGTTCATTGGGCTTTGTACCCTAATTTCAATCATCTCAATTGTCTTGTAATTTGTGTGTTTCCAGTTACTAAATCTTTGGCTGCCAATCACACTTACTCTCTTTTTGGGGAAGAAAGTTAAAACAATTGCCAGACTTCATGAATTCGCAAAACTTTGCGAAAAAAAAAAACTGTCTCAAAATGCTGAGGAAATTTAGTTTATTGCAATACCCATTTCCAACAGAATCTGGATGGAGAATTGCGTTGAAAATATCTTGTTTATCTTAGTTGGATAAAGCTTGGCAAAAAAAAATAAAATGGTAAATTTATTATACATGTAAAGCCAG
Organism: Stomoxys calcitrans; assembly: GCF_963082655.1. NCBI lineage: Eukaryota > Metazoa > Arthropoda > Insecta > Diptera > Muscidae > Stomoxys > Stomoxys calcitrans. The sequence goes on from NC_081555.1 coordinate 39,870,334, forward strand.
CAACCCTCCCCAGAGTTTTGGCTCTCAAAAATTCAACCTCCTTGCCTGGCATGGAGGCACGAAGTCATATGAAGTACATCTACACATGTTACGTGTTATAGTCCTCTCAAGAGGCGGAAGCCAAAGCAAAGGCAAAAACAAAAAAACGCCATCAGCACATGAAAAACTACCAACTCAACTCAATTTAGATATTTTGTGATTTTCACAACAATACGTGAACATGTTACACACCTCAGCTTACACACCAATCAAAAATATCCTAACGAAACCTCGCATCGAAACCAGAGCCAGCACCAGGAAGCAAACGAAAAACAAACAAAATCCTCAAATAAAACTTTAAAGTTATTGCCTCAATTTAGATGTTATACGAGCAGATGAGGGAGCTGCAGAAGCATGAGGATAGTTCTTGGCTTTCGAGAGGGGCGAAGGACACAACGACAAAATATATCCTTCTTGGTTAGTGCGGTTATTTTTGTTTTCCCTGAAATGGCATTGAACAAACGAACGAATACAAAGGCGGTGTATGCGACTGGGGTAATTCCAATTACATGAAGCCCCCTGGTATGTGGATATTAAGGACATGATCATATCTATTTCGGTTCCTGGAATTTTATGCAGCATGTTTGGTAGCATAGTAACGAGTTTGCCCACAAAAACATCTTTCATGTATTTAAAGAAAGTGGCTTAGATTTTCGGTTAATCACATTCAGCATCACCAACGAATACATCGATCACATTCTGGCAAGCCCCCCCACCGCATAAAGCGATACAATCGCAATCATTTAGGCAAGGTAGGATGCTAGCATTCTGGTCTACCCAGACGAACATCTATTCGAATGTGTTTTATTTGGTATGTAAATAAGTTTTTGTTGATAAGTACACAAGGGTGTTCCGCAAACAGTAATTCGAAGAGGAATAAACATTTTTGTTAAAATATCCAAACATTAGGACAAGCCAGAATATATTCTGTATCCTAGAGGCAGAACAATTATAGTAAAAAATGGTACATGTCGTCAATTGCCAGCCAAAGTGAAAGGGACAAGAAAGGAGATTGGTATTACCAAGACAGACAAAGGATTTTATTTTTATACCCACCACCATGCGACACCAAAGGCCTACAGACCCATAAGCCTTACGTCCTTTCTACTCAAAATCATGGAACGTATTGTGGATACTATGATAAAGAGTAGGATATCCAGCGAACTGCTCAAATACAAACAGCATGCCTATGTCAAAGGAAGATCGGTGGAGACTGCTCTGCTCGAGGTTGTGCATAAAACAGAAGAATCCTTCGATGCCAAAACGTACGGTGTGCATTGACATCGAGGGGGCTTTTAACAATGTGCGGAATGACACCCTGATCCAATCCTGCATAAAATAGAAGAATCCTTCGATGCCAAAACGTACACACTGGCGGTATGCATTGACATCCAGGAGGCTTTTAACAATGTGCCGACCGACACATTGATCCAATTTTTAGACCAGTACCGGGTCGACCCGATCCTTAAAGACTGGATAAACCATATCCTAAGGAACAGGCGGATAAATTGTGTTTCCCATGACATAAATATAAGGGAGAAAGTGGCACAGGGCGCGCCACAGGGGGGCATTTTATCACCACTCCTATGGGTGACCATCATAAATGACCTATTACGGATGCTGAGGGATTTGAACCCGTCTGCTATGCAGACGATGTTATAATACTTTTAAGGGATAAGGATCCGAACGAGCTATGCAGAAGACACGAAAGGGTCTTGCATATGGCATATGACTGGGCTAGACCCAGAGGTCTCAATGTTAATCTAGAGAAGACTCAAATATGCCTGTTCACGAGGAAGACGAAGGTGGGCCAATTTAACGCACCACATTTCCTCAACGAAACGATTTCGATATCTGACAAGGTCAAATACTTAGGTGAGATCTTGGACATGAAACTGAATTGGAAGTCTCACATTCAGGAGCGAACTGAAAAGGCTCACAGAGGTTGGGCACTATGTAGACGGGCCATAGGCTCGAAATGGGACCTGAATCCTAGGGTAGCCCACTGGCTCTACAGGAGCGTTATTAGACCTATACTTACTTACGCCTCAGTAGTTTGGTGGACTGTTATGGAGAAAAAAAGTGCAACATAAGGACCATACAACAGGTTCAAAGAACATGTTGCCTTGGCAAAGGCGGAGCATTGAGGACCACGCCCACTAGGGCACTGGAGACTATTCTAGATATTCGACCCATTGAGATACAGACAAAGTGTGAGACAGCCACTGCGGCTATGAGAGTTGAGGCGATGGGAGAATGGATAGAGGATGGGAGCAGCTCATACCATTGCGGTATAATCGAGGCAACGATAGGACAACTGGAAAGAAGGGAAGAGGTTTCCTATACCTGGGACAGCACTTGAGATCGAGTGCGAGGCATTGCTGCCAGCAGCACAGTCTTGGATTGACGGAAATCTAGTATTGCCACCTGGAAGATCATGTTACACGGATGGATCTTGGACCCAAAATTGAGAACCCAAGGACTGAGATCTGTTTTAGACTGCCTGACCATAATACGGAGGCAACCGTAGCGCAGAGGTTGGCATGTCCGCCTATGACGCTGAACGCCTGGGTTCGAATCCTGGCAAGACCATCAGAAAAAATTGTCAGCGGTGGTTTTTCCCTCCTAGTGCTGGCGACATTTGTGAGGTACTATGCCATGTAAAACTTCTCTCCAAAGAGGTGTCGCACTGCGGCTCGCCGTTCGGACTCGGCTATAAAAAGGAGGCCCCTTATCATTGAGCTTAAACTTAAATCGGACTGCACTCATTGATATTTGAGAAGTTTACCCCTGTTCCTTAGTGGAATGTTCATGGGCAAATTTTGCAATTTTGACCATAATATGGTTCTGTAGGCGGAGATTCGGGCGATCACGGAATGCGTGAGGTGGAGAGGTGATAACGCGAGGACGTCGAGTGTGAACATCTTTACCAACAATAAAAATGCCATAAGGGCAATAACAACCAGGACGGTAAGGTCATGTACAGTCTTGCAGTGTAAGAAGGTGCCTTCTCTGAGTGATGAGATGGAACAGCTGAAGTCTACTTGGAGGAGAAATGAGACATCACATGAGCCGAAAACAATTCAAAATCTCAAATGGTTAGAGTAGATGAGACTTGGTTGCTCCAGTGCAATATGGAAGACAAGAAATAGGAAAATTGAAACGAATTAGGATTGGATTGATTTAAGGGGATTTATTTTCGTAGTCTTACCAGTACAACGGTTGCAAGTGAACAAGCAGGTATGCTAACGAAATTCTATCGGAAGTCGTCTTAGTACGATTGTCAAAATTATTCGTTAAGTTGTTGCTACAGCCGTTGTAGCATAAACTTGTGGCAACGTCTTAGATATATTAATTGTATTTGGGGATTTTTTTTGAACGAAGTTTTAGGGATTTAGGTATGAGGATTTGTTTATGGTATTTTGGCATAAACATGCCGCCCGCCTTGCAGTACGGCTGCAATAAAAAATGAGGCTACAATCGTACTTCAGATGCTTCCTATCATATTATAATTTTCTATTTGTAAAAAAATTCAGTTATGCTTTAAATTCAAAAATTCATATTCAATTCAAGGATATTTCATTAAAGTGCTTATGAGACTAGGTAATATAAATATGAATATATATATATATATATATATATATATATATATATATGTATATATAGATAAATTTTCAGTTGGTAGTTTACATGTTCTTATTTGTACTTCCAATGATAGTGCGAAAAATGGGTAATATTTGGATAAATTGGCGTATCGGATAGAAATTCATAGGAAATTATTTGGAGCAAAGACCATAGATAGACCACCCAAAGATGGTATTCTGTGCCGTTGGGAGTCCCGACCGACAAAGAATTCCTTCGCTTAATATTTTGGCGTATATGTCGACACCGAATATGATGTCTATTGGAGCTGGTTTGAAGAATTCAACATCAGCCAATATGAAGTTATGGAATTTCTGTCTTATGGATTTGGATATGGAGTTACTTGGGGTGGATATGGTCACTCTATTGGTCATTTTGAGGACTGTTTTGATGCTCACATTTTCGTCGTGAATGGATAACAACGTTATTGGACAAATGGTTTCTTCATCTAGTGCTAGTGTCATCAAATTAAGCTTATCTACAGTTTTTGAAGAGATACAGCTTGTTCTTGCACCAGAATCCAATAAACATCTCACAATGCTTCTTCCGTTTTTCGTATCGACCTTGGCAATGATGGTTGGTAGCAGCGTAATAGCATCTTGTTTGAGTATGGATGTCAAAGATGTCTCATTGGTAGATGTGGAGGATTGCGAGGTGCCTTTTGCCTGCGTGTCGCAAGCCATCTTAGATGTGGACGGCTTTGTAGTAGGCGTATCTGGTAAAGGTTTTCTGGCCTGAATTCTAGGATGAGCATGAAGAAGAGTGTGGTGGTTTTTATGGCAAATCCTGCAACCGGTCTTCGTGAAGCAGGCCCCATCTGAGTGGCTGTGAGCCAAACAATTTTCACAATAACCACATTTCTTCACGATGTCTCTTCTTTGCGTTATATTAAGGCCAAGGAAACGTCGGCATTTTCTTAGAGCATGTGGATGGCGGCAGATTCTGCACATAAACTGTCGATTTCCTTTGAACTTATCTTGTTTATTTTTCTTTCCGTTATTGCGCATAATGAACTATAAGGTATGTGTAGATATAATTTCTGGTAAGTTGAATCCTTGAAATCGGAGTAGGAAGAGCGTAAAGTGATCTTAAGTGCTTTCCGATGGAAGGATAACCAATTTTGTAATCGGTCTTGTAATAACGCCCTTTTCAGTGACTACATCGGCAACGCGGACTCTACGATCGCTACCAAAATATATCTTCGAAATCCTGCCTAGACGCCAAGTGTTTGGCGGTGTGTTTTCGTCTCTTACGACTACCAACATGTTTTCTTCTAAATTCTCTGTCGGCCGTTGCCACTTGTGGCGTTTATGAAGCTCTTTTAAATACTCATCTTTCCATCGGGCACAAAAGTGCTGATGAATTGATTGGAGTCTCTGCCAACGATTTAGCAAAGACATAGGAGCTTCACGAACATTCGGATCTATAGGTGCCAAAATGGGCGAACCTATAAGAAAGTGTCCTGGCGTAAGAGCGTCAAAGTCGGATGGACTTTGGGACATAGGCGACAGTGGACGAGAATTGAGGCAAGATTCTATTTTGGACAAAAGCGTTTGGAATTCCTCGAAAGTGTATTTTACGTTTCCAGCAACTTTCCGGAAGTGAAGTTTAAAACTTTTTACTCCAGCTTCCCAAAGGCCTCCCATATGGGGGGCCCCAGGTGGAATAAAATGCCAGGATATATTCTGGTGGGCATAGCCCGATAGGATTGCTTCTTGGGAAGATCGGATAAATTCCTTAGCCAAGGATCTCGAGGCGCCAACAAACGTTGTGCCGTTATCAGAATGAATGTGTAAGGGACATCCCCTACGAGCAATGAAACGACTGAAGGCAGCTAGAAAGGCAGATGTGGAGAGGTCTGAAGTGGCTTCAAGGTGTATTGCCTTGGTGGAAAAGCAGACAAACACACATACATAACCCTTGGTCATGCGGCAACCTCTTCCTCCATAATATTTAATGTCGAATGGTCCGGCAAAGTCCAGGCCTGTGTGAACAAATGGACGTGAAATTTCAGCTCTCTCTGGAGGGAGAGCTGACATGAGTTGGGTCTGACATCTACGCCTATAGAGGATACAAGGCTTACATTTGTTTATAACCGTCTTTATCAAGTTCTTAACTTTTGGAATCCAATACTGCATACGGATCAACCTTAGAACCAGTTGATTGCCGCCATGGAGGGAAATTTCGTGGACAAAACGAACCAATAGACGGGAGAATTGAAAATTATATGGCAGTATAACCGGATGTCTTTCATTATACGTTAAGAATGGAGAAGAAGTAAGCCGACCACAAATCCGTAAAACACCTTCAGAATCGCAAAATGGATTTAAATTCAAAAGCGAACTTGATTTCAAAATGGGATTTTTTAATGACAAGGACAAGTATTCCCTTGGATAGAATGCCTTCTGACTCATGGCAATCAATCGGTCCCGAGTCATTGTTACCTCGGAATTTGATAAAACTCTGGAATCAGCACGAAAATCTGAGCGGTACTTCGAGTGTGTCCTAAAATAAAAACGGTATATGTATGACACGACTCGTAAGGCTCTAGAGAAAGAAGAAAATCTGTCTAGAATATCCTCAAAGTGGTTAAAATAGGTAAAATTAACCTTCAGAGATTTCCTCTCGATCTCAATAATCTCTGAGGGCACATGGCCCGTCACGGGCCATGAATCGCATGATTCCATCAGCCACTGCGGCCCCTTCCACCATAATCGGCTTTCAAGCAGATCCCTAGGATATACACCCCTGCTTGCCAAATCGGCTGGGTTACATTCGGAGGTCACATGACTCCAATTGGAAGGACTAATAACCTCGACAATTTTGGATACCCGATTGGCCACAAACGTCGCCCAATAGCATGGAGGTTTGGACAGCCACGAAAGCACGATTGTGGAGTCCGTCCAACAGTATATAGAATACGAATCGACATTCAACTGGGGTATAATGCCGTCAATCATATCGGCGAGTAATGCTGCACCACACAATTCTAAGCGTGGGATAGAAAGGGTTTTGATTGGCGCAACTCTGGTCTTGGATAACACCAGATTGGTGGCAATGGAATCGTTCACCTCAATACGAACGTAAAGAACAGCTGCATATGCCTTTTCAGAGGCATCGCAGAACCCATGGAATTGGATCTTAGAATTCGGAATATATTGGAACCACCGAGGAACTCTTATCTGGTTGATTAACAGATAATTGTCCTGAAACAACCTCCATTGGGACAGAGTCGATGGAGAAATAATTTCGTCCCAGTCAGTCTTTTCCATCCAGATTTGTTGCATAATTATTTTTGCAATAATAATGCATGGCGAAAGCCATCCTGCTGGGTCGAAAAGTTTGGAGATTTGGGATAGAACCTCGCGTTTAGAAAAGGCATTTGTAGCCGGAAATGGCTGTATGGAAAAGTAAAAACAGTCAGACATCGCATTCCAGCGAATGCCCAACGTCTTGGCGGTGCTCCGATCATCAAACTGAAGGAAATCATCGCGTAGTAGATCCTCGGAAGGAATGTCGGATAAAATGTCTCTGGAATTCGAGGTCCACTTTCGCATCTGAAAACCTGCTGATTTCAAAGCCTGAACAAGCTGAAGCCGTGCGCCAATAGCATCTGAAACCGAATGTGCTCCTACCAAAGCATCATCCACGTACATTGAATTGCGAAGTATATCGCTTGCGAGAGGATAAATGGATTGAACGTCTTCTGCTAATTGCAGAAGCGTTCGGATTGCCAAATAAGGGGCACAGTTAACACCGAATGTAACTGTCCTAAGCTCATAATCCTGGATAGGTAGATCTGGACTTCTCCGGAAAAGAATACGTTGAAATGAAGCGTGCGATGGATTCACAAGAATCTGGCGATACATCTTCGAGATGTCGCCATTGAATACAAATTGAAAAAATCTCCATTTCAAAATCAGGATAGTAAGATCCTTCTGTAGAACCGGCCCCGGATATAGAACGTCATTAAGACTCGTCCCATTGGAAGTGGAGGATGAAGCATTAAATACGACTCTCACCTTCGTAGTCGTACTTTCTGGTTTTATAACCGCATGGTGGGGAAGATAATAAAACCTTGTGGAATCCCTAGAACAGGGAGGGGGAACCATCCTCATATGATCAAGGCGAACATATTCTTCAAGGACATCGTCATATTCCGCCTTGAACTCGGGAGTTCGAAGAAGCCGGGCTTCATTCTTATAAAATTGTGCCATGGAACCATTTCTGGATTCCCCAATGTGGACCTTACTCGGAAATTCCTCCTTAAAGGGAAGAGAAACCACGTATCGACCATCGTCAGAACGTGTGGTGGTACGAAGGAATAGATCCTCACAAAATTGATCCGAGGGAGACAAGAATCTCCTCCGGGGAAGTTCCTCCACCTCCCAAAAACGTGAAATCTCTTTATCTAAAGAGATTTCACAGAAATACGAAACAATAGTGGAAAAGGAGCCCGTTGACTGGACAGGTACCGGACCTGTGAGAATCCAGCCAAACACTGTCTCCTGTGCCATCAAGGAGCCACAAACCTGACTCCGAATTCCTGATAGCATTATCGAAGGAAGCAGATCTCCACCCAATAACAAGTCCACCTTAGAACTCCGGAAGAAATATGGGTCTGCAAGAGGAATATCAGGAAGGGAAGAAAGTAGTCCCGGATCCAAAGTCCTTGATGGTAGACCACCCGCTAGGTGGGGCACTACCAAAGCCGACGCCGATAGCTCGAACTCACCGTTTAAAGTAGAACGTAGAGTAAACGTACATTCTTTTCGCACAGACGCTGAAATGGAGTTATTCAAGCCAGAAATCTGGGCACTTGTGCGCCTGAACGGAAGTCCCATAACATTAAAAAGTCTCTCGGATATGAGAGTGCCCTCAGAACCCGAATCGACCAAAGCCCTCGCGGCGAACTCCAGACCCCCATGGCATACAGTAACCAGGGCCGTGCCCAATAAAACACCCCTAGAATTCGATGAAAAACATGACTGGATGATATTACCTGAAGAAGATTCAGTGGACTGTATTGAATTCGAAGTGCCTGGCTGGGATGAGTTACTAGGACTTGGAGGTGGGGTTGAACTATGTGTGGATGAATTCGAAGGCAAACCCTCCTTATGGAGGAGTGTGTTGTGCTTCTTATTGCACTTGTAGCAGGAGAATTTGCTAGTGCAATTTCTAAGGGTATGGACCTTCGAAAAACAATTTATGCATAAATTATTTTTCTTTATCGCATCGTATCTCTGACTCTGAGACATCTGCAAGAACTTCGGACATTTGCGAATGACGTGGGACTCTTTGGGGCAAAGATGACATTTGCCAGTACCGACCTTAGTTTGAAATGCACAGACATTACCACCATTTCGCACCCCAGTGGGCCTTGAAGGCCCTCTCTGATTCTGCCTAGAAGTAGAAGCAACCGAATCAGATTGTCGCCTTATCTCAGACACGGATTCAAGTGTCCTATGTCGGTCCGTCAGAAACTTATCCAATTTTGACCACTTCGGAATTATGGTCTTATCACATAAGGTCTGCTCCCACAATGTAAGTGTCGAGTTAGGTAAGCAATTGGAACATATGAAAATGAATATTGCATCCCACTCCTCCACCTCTACCTCGTAGAGTCTCAACAATTCGATGCAAGAATTAATATCCCTCTGCAAAGCCTTGAGTGCCACTGCCGTTTCATCCGTAATGACAGTAAGTCCGAAAAGTCTCTTCAATTGAATATTTATTAGGACCCTCCTGTTCTCGTATCGCGAACAGAGGTTTGCCCATGCCACCTTGAAATTCTCATTCGTCAGAGGCACTTTACCCACAATGTCGTTCGCTTCACCCCTCGTCTTCTGGCTCAAGTGAAAAAGTCTCTCCACTGAACTCAACCTTGGATTTCTAATACAAACTGCCTCGAATATATCCCGGAAAGTGGGCCACGATGAGTAATTACCATCGAAAATGGGAATTTCACATGGCGGCAGCTTGAAACCAAAACCTGACGTCGTCTCCGATCTAGGAGCCTGAATTGGGGCAGAGAGCTCTTCGATAAGCTCACGGAGTCGTGTATTACAACGACAGTAAGTGACATAGGCACTGGTATATTTGTGTCGCACGGTACCCAATTCCAAATCATCCGTCTTACCCTCATCGTCTTCCTGTTCCTCACTAGCCATATCAGACAGACATTGCTCATATGAATACCTGAGCCTCTCCCAAATTGAGGTCAACTCTTCCTTGTGAACCTCTAGCGAATGAACAGATGTCATAGGGAAGTCCTTGTCATTCAAGCTCGCCTCGAAGACGACAAGGTTATCAGCCAACCGGATAAATTTGTCCAATGACATATTGAACCCGAACTGCGTATGCAAATTTGGAAAGTGTAATTATCGGACAGAATCAATTATGGAAATTTAAATCTTTAGCGAATACTGGCACAAGGCAATAAATTTAGCAAATTCCTCAAAGTACTTCTAGAAGCTGCTGTCCTGCCAATATTAGCAACACTGGACACACTATATACTCAAAAGATTAGATAATTTAACGATAAAAGAAGCATACAGCAAAAATAAATATTCGATTTTAAACTAGATAAATATTTAATGGAAATTTGGGTTTATAGCACGAAAAATTTAAGTTAAAAAGTTAGAAAGCTGAGAAGATTCAATTCAGAATATATTGAAAAACTGAGAAAATAATTTCAACCGAGTGAAGAAAAATAGTTATTTAAACAACAAATACAAATGGAAAAATATTTTAGAAATTTCAGTCTCTTGAAATGTATCGAATTTTAATAAAATATATGACATAATAAAATGCTTCGGAACGAACTCACTTTTAGCAATAGCAATCAATAAAAAATGTAGATAAAAAAAACAAAAAATATAAAAAATAAATAAAATTTAAAGAAATATATGATATTATATTTAAAAAATAACTCAAAGGATTCAGCTATCGAAAACTTTCAGGTATATAGCGCTGAAATCGTATATCCCGTCTCTATACTTTCACAGGGTTCGCTGGGATTACGTGCTAAATTCATAAAATTCCAATTGAGGTGAAAGCAAGCAAACAGCTGACGAGGTCGTTGACCTATCTTTTCTTTTCTTCCCTATTCAGAGAACCAGGGAAACAAAATGGGACTAAATAGAACACCAAACTCTTTCTCTCTCTCGGCAAGGTACACGGCTGCGGCAAACAGAGAGTTAGCTCCATAAGGTGGGGGCGTCAACAAATTAAATGAGACGAGATAAATTGAGTGAGACCACCCGCATGCAAAAGAAGGCAGGGATGCCAAATAACTTTTCTTCTTAAATCGTTCACGGATTGTGCAAATTCGATGGGAAATGGACAACTTCGAGTTTATATACTAGAACGAAAATAGCAAATTGTACTACGGGGTCTCTAACCATTCAATCTGTGTCTCAGGGCATTTCCCCAGTAAAGAACAGTTTTGATGTCAATCTAATAAAAATCCTCTAAGACCAACGCAAGTGCATGTCACGGAGTTTTTTTTTTTTTTTTTTACAATGAACCCAAAGAAGATCTCACAGCCTCGCATAAAAAATATCTTCCAACGTTCCTCAGGATAATAAATTAATAGGTGTCAATAAGATATTTCGGCAACTCTATCAGAATACCGCATACAAAAAATCAGTAGAGCAACCGAAGTGAGTGGGGGGCGAGGTTATGTCGACAAAAAATGGGGAGACATAAAAGAGCCGCTTACACACTTGTAACTAGGAACCTGTTCCAACACTCCCACTGCTATGATCACTCAAGAGAACATGTAAGTAAAAGGTAGAAGATATGTACCTTCGATTACACTCAAAGAGAAGGTCGATTCTCATAGCATAATAATATACGAGTGGGAAGCATTACAACAGCAATCTATTGTGCTGGGATGTTTTAACATCGATCCCCGCACTCTTGGTGGATAACACATGTATAGTAAAGAAACAAAAGAAACCGCATTTAATGGACGGACGGACGGTGCTAATACTATCCCCTTATGGCGAATTTGAAGGGAACTCTTTGACTGTTGTATCACACGTGGTTTTTTTCAAAGGGAATTATATTAACCAAAAAAAATATGAAAAAACTCACTGTAGATCTTGGACACCACTATCCACTTGTTTCTATATGCCTTTTAATGGGTATTCCCTCTTTAATGTTGGAGTTTAATTATGCGTTGGGCAGCAAATTAATTTATATTTCCTTGGTTATTTCCACTCGAGCTTATAGTTATAGCTGGACCAAACGGAACTGTCGTTGGATCATCATATATGGACAGGAATATATGTGTTTTGGCTGGTATTCGATTTATTGGAACTTGTAGTATTTTTGGCGCGCTTTTTCACCAAATTAACGCAAAATAATTTTGCCGTAAAAACACTTGTTAAAGATCACTTTCGCACTATATTCGCAACTGAATGGGAGTACAATAAGAAATGTAAACTAACCTGTTGAGATGATGAGTAGTGTAGAGATTTGGATTGGAGTAGGAAATCCCAGTGAGTGTCTCCCAAGAGCAAATGTCTCCAAATATACGTAGCTATCCGGTTCGAAAGGACCAAATGATGAGATGGAACAGCTGAAGTCTACTTGGAGGAGAAATGAGACATCACATGAGCCGAAAACAATTCAAAATCTCAAATGGTTAGAGTAGATGAGACTTGGTTGCTCCAGTGCAATATGGAAGACAAGAAATAGGAAAATTGAAACGAATTAGGATTGGATTGATTTAAGGGGATTTATTTTCGTAGTCTTACCAGTACAACGGTTGCAAGTGAACAAGCAGGTATGCTAACGAAATTCTATCGGAAGTCGTCTTAGTACGATTGTCAAAATTATTCGTTAAGTTGTTGCTACAGCCGTTGTAGCATAAACTTGTGGCAACGTCTTAGATATATTAATTGTATTTGGGGATTTTTTTGAACGAAGTTTTAGGGATTTAGGTATGAGGATTTGTTTATGGTATTTTGGCATAAACACTGAGGATGATATAATCCGCATCGTTTGGGTGCCGGGCCATAACGGAGTAAGGGGAAATGAAAGGGCACACGATTTGGCAATGAAGGCCAGAGGACTGCCGTCAATAAATTTGGTTAACCCGAAGCCTTTCGGGACGACACAGTCCGAGTTGAGGCAGTGGGCGATGAATGCCCATGCAACATTGTGGAACATCGAAACGGTCGATAGGACAGCGAAAATCCAATGGGGGGGAACCAGATCGTGAAAAGACGAGGCTAATACTGAAAGGAAGCAAAAAGGAGGTCAGTATAGCTATTGGTATCATAACGGGACATATAGGACTACGAGCTCACTTATGTAAAATCGGTGCGGCAAGTGATAGCATGTGTAGGGCATGCGGGGAAGATAATGAGACGTTGGAGCATTACCTTTGTCATTGCCCGGCTTTCGCGTCTAACAGATACCGGCACTTAAGTGGAGACACAATATCAGACATGAACCAACTTAGGGGAATGGTATTGAAAATAAATTAAGGATTTTGTAAATAGCACGGAATTTCTAACTTAAAATTTTCTTTGTTTGTCTGATTTGGCTGAAATTTTGCATGCGATATTCTATTGGGTTGCACAAAAAGTAATTGCTGATTTTTTAAAAGAAAGTAAATGCATTTTTAATAAAGCTTAGAATGAACTTTAATCAAATACACTTTTTTTACACTTTTTTTCTAAAGCAAGCTAAAAGTAACAGCTGATAACTGACAGAAGAAAGAATGCAATTACAGAGTCACAAGCTGTGAAAAAATTTGTCAACGACGACTATATAAAAAATCCGCAATTACTTTTTGGGCAACCCAATATTAAGACTTCCAAAAACTGCGAAATTACGGACGAAGTCAGTTTATAACCTAATTAAGCTCCCATATGAATCGGTCTCTAGATCATCCTTGTTCGGTTCATAGAAACTTTAATTTTTGCTGGATATTGGAGGTAATAGAAGAAATTATCGCTTAAAATGTCAGCCAAACAGGTAGGAAATGCGTTATCTAGGAGCTCAAGAATAATAATCGGTAGATCAGTTTATTTGGTAGCAATACCAGGTTAATTAACTTTTTGAACCATAATTGTCATGGATGCTGACGGTCATAGGAGAGGTTAGTATACAAAATTTAAGGAAAATCGAAAAATAATTGCACCAAATAGGACCTCAAGAAATCTACTTGGATGACCTCCTCCAAGTAGATTTCTTGAGGTCAACGCCCATCTTTAAAAGTTGGGGTGGCATAGATCATATCTGCTTATATATAAAATTTATTTTGTGTTTGTTTGTCGGTTTGTTTGTTTGTTCCGTGTAGACTCAAAAACGGCTGAACCGATTACCTTGAAATTTCCACAGATTGTGTAAGTTGGTCTGGCCTTCCCGAATCTTATATACCCTCCACCATGGATCGCATTTGTCGAGTGCTTTTCCCGGCACCTCTTCTTAGGCAAAAAAGGATATAAGAAAAGATTTACTCTGCTATTAGAGCGATATCAAGATATGGTCTGGTCCCCCTTTCGATATCGGAAGGGGGGCGGACCCTCCCCCTTACCCCAAAAGTACTACCCAAAAATAAAAGTGGAGCGATCGGGACAATATGGGATTCAAATGAAAGGTATTCAAGAGTAGAGTACGAATTTTATAATAAAAGTTGGGTCCAAGTACCTGGGGGGGCCGCCCCAAGCCCCACAACCCCTTAAAATAGGTTTATTTGACGATCATGACAATATGGGACTCAAATGAAAGGTATTCGAGAGTACATTACGAATATGGTCAGGAAGATGAAATATGCTTTTGTAATTTGTTGATATCGGAAGGGGGCGGACCCTCCCCACTACCCCAAAAATACCACCCAAAATCACAAGTGCACCGATAAAGACAATATGGATATCAAATAAAAGTTATCAAAGAGTAGAATACGAATATGGTATTAAAAATTGGGTCCAAGTACCCAGGAAGTCGCCCTAACCCCAAAATGTCTAAAAATTGACAAATTGGTCATCCATATCAATACGGGGCTTAAATGAAAGGTATTCGGGAGTAGATTACGAATCTGGCATACAACATCAGATCGAAGTGTAGGGGGTCACCCCACCCCCCCAAAAACTCCCCAAATGGGGGCATATGACCCATCATGACTATATGGGACTCGGTTTGTTTGTCTGTTCCATAGAATCAAAAAAAGGAAACATAGGTTATATAATTTTCTGATATCGGATGGTGGCTGACTCTTCCATTTACACCAAAAACGCCAACCACAATATGGATATCAGATGAAAGGTATTGGAGACTAGAAAATAAAACTCATATAAAATTTTGGGTTCAAGTACCCAGCGGGCCGCCCCAACCCAAAAACTCCTCTAAACAGAAATATTCGACGTTCCTATCAATATGAGACTCAAATGAAAAGTAACCGGCAGTAGATTACAAATGGGGCATAAAAAATTAGGTCCAAGTAATGGGAGGTCGCCCACCTCCAAATACCCCCAAATGGACATATTAGCCCACCATGGCTATATGGGACTCAATGAAAGGCATTTGGGAGTTGATTATGAATATGACATTAAAATTTGCGTTCAAGTCTAGATGGCGCTTTTCCTCCAAATGGCTTATATAACCCATTTTGCTAATATGGGACTCATATGAGAGGTATGCGAGAGAAGAAAACGAATTTTATATCCAATTTTGGGGGTACGCCCTAATTCACCCCTTAAACTGAACTTTATTTCCGACTAAAGCATTATGCAGCTCAAATGAACGGTATTTGGAAGTAAAGAACGAATTTGAAATCTCTGTTTAGGGCAAAGTGCCGGTGGCCTCCGCAGCCTCAAAACACCCTCCAAACGGTTCATACTTACCGATCATGCCAAAATGGGGTTTAAAGTAAAGGGATTTGGGAGTGGACACGAATTTGATAGCCATATTTGAATCGAATTGACTCCCCTAAAAAACACTTCTTATTACCCTATTTTCAAAAAACCCAGATCTCGGAGATTGCGATTAGTTCGAAATTTTCTGCACTCTAACAATCACCAAAAAAAAACATGGTTTTTATTGTTGGGGACGGGTGCCGGGGGGGACAGCCCAAAACCCGCCAAATGGATATAAAAAAACAATCACGGCAATATAGAGCCATGTGTTTGGGGAGCCGCCCCACCCCTAAGTACCTCTCTAATATATAAAAGCTATTTGGGATGAAAATTTATTGATTTTCGGGAAATTTATATTCATTTTCGGGACAAAGACCCTGGGTTCCATCCCACCTTCAAACACAACTTATTTACCGATCATGCCATTATGGGACTCATACGAAATGTTTCTGAAAGTAGAGCAGGAATCTTATATTAACTTTGATGGCCAAGTGACCACCCACGAAATACCCTCTAAACCCGAAATATTTTCCAATACATATGGGGCTCAAGAAAGGCATTTGGGAGAAGAATAAAAATTTGCCCAGGAACCGAGCAAGGACAAACTTTTCATACATCAATGAGTGCTTTTCGATTCAAGTTGGGTTTATCAACGATAAGGGGCATTTTTTATAGGCGAGTTCGTCACCTCTTTGGGGAGAATTTTTTACATGACCATGCATGGTATGGTACCTCGAAAATGCCGCCAGCATTACGAGGGGACAACGAACGCTTTAAATTTTGTCCGAAGTTCCGCCAGGATTCGAACGCAGGCGTTCAGAGTCATAGGCTACAGTAGCACGATATCCACATTCAGGGCAAAGTGTCCCCACCCTAACAAGATATTAGATAGTTGAAGAAGGCTCAGCGGAGCGGGCCTTGTCCAGCTAGCTAACTTTTGACAATTTCAGAGTCCTAGCGGCTTCCTGGGATTTGTTACCTCTAAAACCCTTCATTGGTCCCATAGTGCAATGATGCGAATCGATTCACTCATATTTATTATTCAAATATGTTCATGTGTTTACCCTAACTGTTGACAAGAATGACATAGCTTGGAAAAAACATATTTTCAAACATAATCTGCTTTGCCAATCACAAATATGGGATATTTCATTTCCTTATTAATATTATTCGAGATAAATAAATCTAGACATGAAGTATGCTGCCATGAATATATATACCCTGTTTATAAATTTCAACACATTGAATTTCATTCCATGGAAAAAAACAGTGAAATCTAGCACCCAACATTGTCACCATACAGCTTCATCCTCAAACCAAGGATTAACCTTTGGTATGATATTTCCTAACAAAAGTGACAAAAATCCTTAATCTGAACTGCAATAATCTTCCTGTAAGACAAATTTTAGATGTCGTTACTTAAAAGTTATTCCATTTCATTGATTGTTTGCTTCTAAGGCTTTTAATTTAATAAGATTTTGATTTCACATATTTAAAGAGTTATCCGCTCATCCCCCAAACTCTTGGTGGCTATGTTAGTGATTTTCTTTGGGCTTCATTCAATTTGGCATCATTATCGTGTGGTGGTAACCAAATCTTACCCCCCATTGAAGTTTTTCCTCCATCAGCTTGCCTTAATGCTTCACACTTCATTTTAATTTGGGAAATCTTGATTTCCTTCCTCCCTTTTTTTCTTGGTTGTTAATTAGGTTTGAGCCAAACAAAAAACAAAACAAAAAGTCCAGAAAAACTTTTAATGTTGTTATTTGGGTCAAAGTTGGGTTTTTGTCGAATAACAAGTATTTTGTTCTATTTTTCATTGCCTTAAAATTTAAAAATCTTTGGCAGAGGGTTTCTAAATCTGTTTTTTGTTTGCCCAGCACAACCCCTTCCGCATTAGAATTGTGTAAATTTCGCTACAGCAATTCAATGAATAAAAACACAGTTGTTTTAAAGTTTGAAAATTCTCGTGACCGGATTTTAGATTTATGTTGAACGTTGAACGTTTAAGTAGATGGGAGAGTTAGGGATGTCCGCTTGGTTAGATTGAACTAATAAACAAGTAAATGTGTGGAAAATGGCAGGTTTTCCACTGGGAGGGGAAGGAGAAAGGAACTCTCTTTGTGTTTGGCATTGATCAAGACTCGGTGACAAGTTTGGCTAAAACTAAAGGTATGATGTACTACGGGGCCTTGGCCGATGATAGACAAATATTCTCATATTGAGCCATCCGAAGGTGCAGTGGCGGGACACTCCATACCGCCTATCGGACAGTCTCTCTCAATAATCGGAAAACTAGGATAAGCAAAATGCCAATTTTGCCCATGAATATTCCACTAAGGAACAGGGGCAAACTTCTCACATATCAATGACTGCAGTCCGATTCAAGTTTTAAGCTCAATGATAAGGGGCCTCCTTTTTTATGGCCGAGTCCGAACGGCGTGCCGCAGTGTGACACCTCTTTGGAGAAAAGTTTTATATGGCATAGTACCTCACCAATGTTGCCAGCATTAGGAGGGGAAAACCACCGGTGAAAATTTTTTCTAATGGTCTCGCTAGGATTCGAACCCAGGCGTTCAGCGTCATAGGCGAACATGCTAACCTCTGCGCTACGTCGGCCTCCAGACTAGGATAAGCAAAGATTCGTATACTAAAACATCAAGCAGTGCAGGGGCGAAAGACCCAAGACAGCCTAACGCACAGGGACCCCACGACGCAACCATCAACGTTTGTCTCAAGATGGGAGGGGCGAAAGACCCAAAACAGCCTAACGAACAGGTATCCGACGACGCAACCATCAACGTTTGTCTCGAGATGAGGAAGATGAGGATGGATAAAGATTCTAATGCTGAAACATCAGACAGTGCAGTGACCAAGAACTCAATGCCGCCTAACGCACAGGGAGCCGACTATGAGACCACAACCTACTCAAGACTAGCCGAACTAGACCCACTCCGCTGCGCCCTCTTTAACTCTCTAATATATTGGGTTGCCCAAAAAGTAATTGCGGATTTTTCATATAGTGGGCGTTGACAAATTTTTTCACAGCTTCTGACTCTGTAATTGCATTCCTTCGTCTGTCAGTTATCGGCTGTTACTTTTAGCTTGTTTTAGAAAAAAAGTGTAAAAAAAGTATATTTGATTAAACTTCATTCTAAGTTTTATTAAAAATGCATTTACTTTCTTTTAAAAAATCCGCAATTAATTTTTGGGCAACCCAATATTTATAAGATGCGGACACTTCGCCCTGAATGTGTATATTTCGAACGAATCGCATTAAAAATTTTGAGCTTCATATTGCCATAATCGGAAATGATGTTCAGTTTAGGGGGTGCTTTAGGGAGTTCCCCCAAACTCTTGG
Organism: Stomoxys calcitrans; assembly: GCF_963082655.1. Taxonomy (NCBI): domain Eukaryota; kingdom Metazoa; phylum Arthropoda; class Insecta; order Diptera; family Muscidae; genus Stomoxys; species Stomoxys calcitrans. The sequence continues at coordinate 39,889,249 of NC_081555.1, forward strand.
CTCCAAAATTGGATATGAAATTCGTTTTTATACCCTCCACCATAGGATGGGGGTACACTAATTTCGTCATTATGTTTGTAACACCGCGAAATATGCATCTGAGACCCCGTAAAATAAAAATATTGCTGATAGTCATGTCTCTCCTCCGTCCGTCCGTGTGTCTCTCCTCCGTCTGTCCGACTGTCTCTCCTCCGTCCGTCCGTCTGTCTGTCGAAAGCACGCTAACTTTCGAAGAAGTAAAGCTAGCCGCTTGAAATTTTGCACAAATACTTTTTATACCCTCCACCATAAGATGGGGGGTATACTAATTTCGTCATTCTGTTTGTAACTACTCGAAATATTCGTCTGAGACCCCATAAAGTATATATATTCTTGATCGTCGTGACATTTTATGTCGATCTAGCCATGTCCGTCCGTCTGTCCGTCCGTCCGTCCGTCCGTCTGTCTGTCGAAAGCACGCTAACTTCCGAAGGAGTAAAGCTGGCCGCTTGAAATTTTGCACAAATACTTCTTATTAGTGTAGGTCGGTTGGTATTGTAAATGGGCCATATCGGCCCATAACCTGATATAGCTGCCATATAAACCGATCTGGGGTCTTGACTTCTTGAGCCTCTAGAGTGCGCAATTCTTATCCGATTGAAATGAAATTTTGCACGACGTGTTTTGTTATTATACCCAACAACTGTGCTAAATATGGTTCAAATCGGTCCATAACCTGATATAGCTGCCATATAAACCGATCTTGGGTCTTGACTTCTTGAGCCTCTAGAGGGCACAATTCTTATCTGATTTGAATGAATTTTTGCACGAAGTATTTCGTTATGATATCCAACAACTGTGCCAAGTATGGTTGAAATCGGTTCATAACCTGATATAGCTGCCATATAAACCGATCTGGAATCTTGACCCCTAGAGGTCGCAATTATTATCCGATATGCCTGAAATTTTGTACGACGGATCCTCTCATGACCATCAACAAACGTGTTTATTATGGTCTGAATCGGTCTATAGCCCGATACAGATCCAATATAAATGTGGCCCATAAAAGCCACATTTACTTTCCGATTTTGCTGAAATTTGGAACAGTGAGTTGCATTTGGCCAGTCGACATTCTTGTTCAATTTGACCCAGATTGGTCCAGATTTGGATATAGCCGCAATATAGACCGATCTCTCGATTTAGGGGTTTGGGCCCATAAATGCCATATCTTTTAACCGATTTTGCTGAAATTTGGAACAGTGAGTTGTGTCAGGCTCTTCGACATTCCTCTTAAATTTGGCTCAGATAGGTCCAGATTTGGATATAGCTGCCATATTGACCGATCTATCGATTTAAGGTTTTTGGCCCATAAAAGTCATATTTAATATCCGATTTTGCCGAAATTTGGGACAGTGAGTTGTCTTAGGCCCTTCGACATCCTTAGTCAATTTGGCTTAGATCGGTACAGATTAAGATATAGCTGATATATAGATCGATCCCTCGATTTAAGGTTTTGGGCCCATAAAAGGCGCATTTATTGTCCGATGTCGCCGAAATTTGAGACAGTGAGTTGTGTCAGAGCCTTCGACATCCTTCTTCAAATTGGTCCAGATCGGTCTAGATTTGGATATAGCTGCCATATAGACCGATCAGCCGATTTAAGGTCTTAGGCCCATAAAAGGTACATTTTTTACCAGATTTTGTTGAAATTTAAGACAGTGAGTTCTCTTAGGCTCTTCGACATCCTTCGTCAATTTGGCTCAGATCGGTTCAGATTTGGATATAGCTGCCATATAGACCGATTTCTCGATTTAAAGTCTTGGGTCCATAAAAACCACATTTATTCTCCGATTTCGCCCAAATTTGGGACAGTGAGTTGAGTTAGGCCCTTCGACATCCTTTTTCAATTTGGCCCAAATCGGTCCAGATTTGGATATAGCAGCCATATAGACCGATTTCTCAATTTAAGGTTTTGGACCCAAAAAAGGCGCATTTATTGTCCGATGTCGACGAAATTTTGAACAAAGGGTTGCGTTAGGTTCTTCGACAACAATTTGGCTTAGATCGGTCTATATTTGGATATGGCTGCCATAAAGATTGATCTCTCTATTTAAGGCCATATAGATTGATCTCTCCATTAACTGCCATATGAACCCATCTCTCGATTTAAAGTCTTGGCCCGATAATAGGCACATTTATAATCCGATTTCGCTGAAATTTGACACAGTGATGGATGTTAGTCTTTTCAACATCCGTGTCGTGTATGGTTCAAATCGGTCTATATTTGAATATGGCTACCAAATAGACCAATCTTGGATTCAACAAAATTGAACAGTGACTTGTACTCAATAAACCACTCAATATCCGTGCCAAATTTGGTCCAAATAGGACCATACTTCGATAAAGCTGCTATGGGGGTAAAAGTTAAGCATTTTTCACCGGGTTATGACAATATGCGGTTTATATATACATCCGAGGTGGTGGGTAACCAAAGTTCGGCCCGGCCGAACTTTACGCCTTTTTACTTGTTAGGTTAGGTTTTAGAGGCAGTCTGCCATCAGACTCACTTAGACGTTTTCGTCCATTCTGATACCACGGGAACAGAAGAAGGAAGATGCCTTCTAGTTCCAAACGTTGAACCATCCAGATCGCTTTAAAAAGCCCAATAACTTGCGAATGTTCACATCCGCTAAATCAGATAGGTTCTCAAAGAAATGAGAACCTAAAGTACACACACACAGAAGGTGTTCAAAAGTCTCTTCTTCTTCGATGTCCTCTAAGCATCTGCAAAAGTCGTTGCTGGCAACCTGCAGTCTGTCAGCATGTTTTCCGATTAGACAGTGCCCTGTCATGGCGGACACAATGATTGAGACGTCTGTTCTAGCCAATGACAACAAAGCAGTAGACCTCTTCAAGTCTAGATGAGGCCACATAGTTTTGGAATGCTCACAGCCCCCTATTTGTGACCATCTATCATTCGTTTCCCTTTGGGCCAGGTCTTGAAAACTTAGTTTACATGTCGCTAGAGGCATACCCACAGATTCCAGTATCCCTGGAACGGGTAGGGTAGTTCCTAGTCTCGTAAGCTCGTATGCTTTAGAATTCCCTGGGATATCTCTGTGGCTCGGCACCCAGAACAGATGAATTTTTCACTGTTCAGCCATCTCGTTGAGAGCTCTGCGACAGTCGAGGTCGTTTTTTTGTATTCAGAAATACGTTCTCCTGGGATTCAATGGCTGCCTGGCTGTCTGAGAAGATATTTATGCCAATCGTCGCAATGACATTATATCTTAGCCATTCCATTATGATGATTCATTTGGCAGGAATTTCATTGTTCGGGGTTACTTTTTAGTTTTTAGAGCGCACAACAAGCCGATGACTGGCTTAGGTGTATGTCTATAGTGGCACTCCCTTTTCAACTTAACCTAACCTAAAATCGCGTTTGACCTGGCCAAAACTAATACACCTTACACTTCACCTTTCAAGTCTAATATCCCAAGAATATATTCCAGAATGCCTTAAAGCTCCGAGGATCAGCTATAAAACATTTAAAAACAAATCTCCATTTTCAAATTTAACTCCTAAGCAAAAAAGCTCATTTGCCCTAATCGCTTTCGAGTGCGTTTCAATATCTCATTAAATGTGTGCAGCCCTGATTTAATGGCATTATTCCTCTCGAATATGTTGACAACTTTCAGCATCATACTCGTAGCGATATCCCTACAAACAAAAAGCCTGCATAACATCCTTGTTGAAGGTTGCCAAGAGGAGAAAGTTTCCATGTGTTTTTAACCTAAGCATTTGATTCCACTTGACGAGTTGCTCATGTAGCTGCCATAGTCACTTCTACTCGAGTTTAATGTTCTTTTTTTTTTTTTGAGAACAAAAAAGGATTTGACGTTAGTTTTTAATACGAGTATTGCAGGGGATTTATGTCGTTTTTGCTCCCTGTCTTCTATGTTGCGGTTCCATTATTGGATTGCCTGCACATTACAAGGGAAAGGGTTCAGTATAACTACTAGTGTCCCAGTTTGCAAATATACCAGCATGGTGCGTATGTCCCACAACTGGGTGTATATGGGAACTCATGCTTAGGTGGCAGTTGAGGGGTAGACAACTATTGGCCTTCTTATTGTTGGCCCATATCGTTATGTTAGTCCTTGCTATTATTTCCCCATAGTTCTAGTGCTTCGGTTTTTTCCAAAGGGCATAGAGAGAGAGAAGGAGAAATTCGTCATGAAATATCCTTAGAACTGTAAAAGACATCGCAAAGTTGTCATAACATCACGAATCAATGCGATTAGAATAGATTTGCCAAAGTGGAGATTCTACAATTGGGTGTGGATTGAAGGGTGAATATTGACTCGACATTGACACCAACACTGATTGCTTTGCTCCAAGTGGTTGCCAGCCAGGGGTAACCCAGTCATCTCTTCTCATGACTTGCCAAGTCTCTGTAATGGATGATGGCAGCATTGTTCACCGAATGATGGTAAAAGTTTAGAAGTGATTTAAACTTAACCTCTAAGGGGATGTAGCAGGGCATCAAGCCCCAATAAAGGCAGTCAGCAACTGGGCTAGGCAACATGCATGGGTTTTAGCTTGATTTTGCGGTAGATTATGCCAAAGCTGTATGAAAGTGATAGATGTTGAATGTAATGTAACAACCCCAACCAATTCCGCTAATGGCATAATATTGCCCGGGATTTGTTAAATTAAATCATTATGGAGCCTTAGTGAAATGCAAAAAGTTTTTAAAAACTTCCCTGGTGGTTGCGAATCGAATTTAGCATCTTAATTACAAGCATTGTGGTCGTAGCTGGTTGTTGAGCAGCAAAATAAGATAAATTGCAGTTGGAAAAAATTCCAAAATCTAAGACGAAAATTTTCTTTAAGGAAATTTGTTTAATCACAAAATCCCATTAGTGATGTAAAATGCTGTGGGTAGATCAAGAAGATGCTAAGTTTGATAGAATGTCGTCTTACTGTTCAGCAGCAAGAGTTCATCATTAGCTAAAAGTGGGCTGTTTGTAACAAAAAATCAGAAAAACTTACTATTCTTAAAAGGGCATCTGGTAGCCGAATTGGTAGCTTGCTTGGATGACCAGTGCAGGGGTCATGGGTTCGATTACCGCCACAAGCCTTAGTCTGTTTGTGCTACTGTGGTATCACAATGTTCAAGTGAGTCTGAAAAGGACTGCCACTCTTACCTAACCTAACCTACTATTCTTAAAAGGCTATGACAGAAGACTTGTTCCACTATCTTAACTGAGAATATATAAACAGGAGCTTCCATCCACTGAGATTTTTCCTACAATTTCTGACACCTACTTTCAAAATGTCTTTCTTCACTTGATCTTTACATCGGCGCTTAGGTCTTCCCCTTTTGAGCGTACCACAATATAAACCTTTAGAGAACAAAGGAGAATAGATAAACAGGAGCTTCCATCTACTGAGCCTTTTCCTACAACTTCTGACACCTTGTTTCAAAATGTCTCTCTTCACTTGATCTTCACTTGATCTTCACATCGGAGCATTGGTTTTCCCCTTTCCATCGTACCACAATGCAAACCTTCAAAGGACTAGTTAGCTGGAAACTCTCCTTTCATTCTGACATTACGAACTAGTTATCCCAATCGTTGTATTTTGATAAGTCTAACAAGTAAAAAGGCATTAAGTTCGGCCGGCCCGAACTTTGGATACCCACCACCTCGAGTATACGTAAACCACCTTTCATCAAAATCCGATGAAAATTGCATACCTTATGTCCCATAGCAGTTATATCGAAATATGATCCGATTTGGAGCAAATACTAATGGAGGCCACCGTAGCACAAAGATTAAGATGTTCGCCTATGACGCTGAACGCCTGGAACGCCTGAACGCCACCTTTCATCAAAATTCGGTGAAAATTCCATACCTTATGTCCCATAGCAGTTATATCGAAATAAGATCCGATTTGGACCAAATACTAATGGAGGCAATCGTAGTGCAGAGGTTAGCATGTCCGCCTATAACGCTGAACGCCTGGGTTCGAATCCTGGCGAGACCATCGGAAAACATTTTCAAACGATGATTTTCCCCTCCTAATGCTGGCATCATTTGTGAGTTACTATGCCATGCAAAACTTCTCTCCAAAGAGATGTCGCACTGTGGCACGCCATTGGGACTCGGCTATAAAAAGGAGGTCCCCTTTCATTGAGCTTAAACTTGAATCGGACTGCACTCATTGATATGTGAGAAGTTTGCCCCTGTTCCGTAGTGGGATGTTTATGGGCAAAATTTGCAATTTGCAATTTTTACAAGTACAAGTCATTTTTTAAGTACAAGTCATTGTTCAATTGCGTATAACAAAATATTGGCCTTTTTAGTAGCTATATCTAAAAATTAAACCGATCTGAACCATATACAAGATGGATGTCGAAAAGCCTAACATAAATCAGTGTGTCAAATTTCAGTTAAATCGGATTATAAATGCGCCCTTTTTGGGGCCAAGACCTTAAATCGAGATATCATGGCAGCTATATGCAAATCTTAATCGATGTAGACCAAACTGCAAAAATATTATGGGCCCAAAACATTAAATCGAGAGATCGGTCCATATGGCAGCTATATCCAAACCTGGACCGATCTGAGTGAAATTGAAGAACGATGACGAAGGGCCTAACACAACTCACTTTTCCCAAATTTCGGCAATATCGGACAATAAATGCGCCTTTTATGGACCTAAGACCCTAAATCGGAGGATCGGTCTATATGGCAGCTATATGCAAATCTGGACCGATCTGGACGAAATTGAAGAAGGATGTCGAAGCGCCTAACACAACTCACAGTCCCAAATTTCAGTAAAATCGGATAATAAATGTGTCTTTTACGGGCCTAAGACCCTAAATCAGCTGATCGGTCTATATGGCAGCTATATCCAAATCTGGACCGATCTGACCCAAATTGAAGAAGGATATCGAAGGGCCTAACACAACTCACTGTCCCAAATTTCAGCAAAATCGGATAATAAATGTGGCTTTTATGGGCCTAAGACCCTAAATCGGCGGATCGGCCTATATGGCAGCTATATCCAAATCTGGACCGATCTGACCCAAATTGAAGAAGGATATCGAAGGGCCTAACACAACTCACTGTCCCAAATTTCAGCAAAATCGGATAATAAATGTGGCTTTTATGGGTCTAAGACCCTAAACCTGATGGTCGGTCTATATGGCAGCTATATCCAAATCTGGACCGATCTGACCCAAATTTAAGAAGGATATCGAAGGGCCTAACACAACTCACTGTCCCAAATTTCGGCAATAACGGACAATAAATGTGGCTTTTATGGGCCTAAGACCCTAAACCTGATGGTCGGTCTATATGGCAGCTATATCCAAACCTGGACCGATCTGAGTGAAATTGAAGAACGATGACGAAGGGCCTAACACAACTCACTGTCCCAAATTTCGGCAATAACGGACAATAAATGTTGCTTTTTATGGGCCTAAGACCCTAAATCGGAGGATCGGTCTATATGGCAGCTATATGCAAATCTGGACCGATCTGGACAAAATTGAAGAAGGATGTCGAAGCGCCTAACACAACTCACTGTCCCAAATTTCGGCAAAATCGGATAATAAATGTGACTTTTACGGGCCTAAGACCCTAAATCGGAGAATCGGTCTATATGGCAGCTATATTCAAATCTGGACCGATCTCGACGAAATTTGTCGGAGAGCCTAACGGAACTCACTGTCCCAAATTTCAGTAAAATCGGATAATAAATGTGGCTTTTACGGGCATTAGACCCTAAATCAGCTGATCGGTCTATATGGCAGCTATATCCAAATCTGGACCGATCTGGGCCAAATTGACGAAATTTGTCGAAAAGTCTAATGCAACTCATTGTCCCAAATTTCAGCAAAATCGGATAATAAATGTGGCTTTTATGGGCCTAAGACCCTAAATCGGAGGATCGGTCTATATGGCAGCTATATCCAAATCTAGACCGATCTCGGCCAAATTGACGAAATTTGTCGAAGAGTCTAACGCAACTCACTGTCCCAAATTTCAGCAAAATCGGATAATAAATGTGGCATTTATGGGCCTAAGACCCTAAATCGGAGGATGGGTCTATATGGCAGCAATATCCAAATCTGAACCGATCTGGGCTAAATTGACGAAAGATGTCGAAGGGCCTAGCACAACTCACCGTTCCAAATTTCAGTAAAATCGGATAATAAATGTGGCTTTTATGGGCCTAAGACCCAAATTTCAGAATAATCGGATAATAAATGTGGCTTTTATTGGCCTAAGACCCTAAATCGGCGCATCGGTCTATATGGCAGCTATATCCAAATCTGGACCGATCTGAGCGATATTGACGAAAGATGCTAAAGGGCCTTACACGACTCACTGTCCCAAATTTCAGCAAAATCGGATAATAAATATGGCTTTTTTGGGCCTTAGACCTTAAGTCTGCGGATCGGGGCTATATCAAGATACAGTCCGATATAGCCCATCTTCGAGCTTAACCTGCTTATGGACTAAAAAAAATCTGTGCAAAGTTTCAGCTCAATATCTCTATTTTTAAAGACTGTAGCGTGATTTCAACAGACAGACGGACGGACAGACATGGCTAGATCATCTTAGATTTTTACGCTGATCAAGAATATATACACTTTGTAGGGTCGGGAATTGATATTTCTATGTTTTGCAAACGAAATGACAAAATGAATAAACCCCCATCCTTCGGTGCTGGGTATAAAAATGCTAAATGTAGCAAACAACGATTTCTGCGGTAGCTATGAGAACGTCGAGAAAGGGGAAACTATGGAATATCAGTTTAATGTGTGACTTGCTTTGGCAAACAAAAGGGCTTGACATTAGGCTCCTTTTTCTTTGAAGACATGTCTGAATTGACTAGCGTCAATATTCACAATCTATTTGGATTTTTAAACCAATCTGCCTGCTTAAGGGAGCAACTTGAAGGCAACTTCCTTCTTTTGTTGCTATGATATCAAAGTACATCATTACTTATCCCAACAGCTTGAGTATGCTTCACCCTATCCTTTGGGCAATCCAAATAAAAAGGCAACACACCTGGTTTCACAGGTGACATTGTCTTTAACCTTATCATCGATAACAATAAATTTTTACTGATTTTCAAGTATGTACTTCAATTTGCCGATAACCGTTTTTATATCTGCTCGATAAGCACTTTACTGTCTTAATCCTTGGAAACTTGTCCTTGCTCTCACAAGGGCAGATGTTTGGAGGCTGATAACCTTTCAGGCTACATATTACCAAGCATAAAAGTTAATAAACCTTAAAGGACATTATCACTGGTATTCACGATAACCATACCAAAAGTTTAATAATCTTAAAATGCCACCAAATAAGAGGAGAATAAAGTTTCGCAATGGGAGCATTAAACTCCAGTCGAAATGCTGAAATGCCTGCAAATGTCACTGCCCAAATGAGTGCATGGGAATGGTTATGTCAGCACACTCTGGCACAAAGCCATGGGATAAACGACGCGGGAACAGCAATTGTACGCATTTTACACATCACCATCGTTGCAAGGCGAAGTTTTAAACAAAAGTCCTCTGGTGGTTCTGTCTTTTTGGTTCTTCCTTTTTTTGTCAATGCCAAGAAACTTAATTTCAGTGTTATTTTTTTTTACTTTGTTTTCAGAAATGTTTTCCCCTTATTGGAGTGGAGATTGGAATGCATTCTTCAACTTCAATCGAAGCCGTAGAGCAATATTAAAAGTAAACATATGATAAACTCCCCATTGTTCTCGAGGCTGTTTGTATGAATGTTCGGCATTTCCAATTCCAAAGGGAATCACTAGCCAAGCCTCCTGCCACCTTTTCGCTGTGCTACGATTCATTCATTCATTCATTTAGTTCCTCCTCTCTCCCAAAGTGCCATTTAATTTTGTCAATCTGCCAACTTGTCTCTCTCCCTGGGTAGGAAGGACATCAACTGTGATGGAGAAGGCATGTACATATGCGAGCATATGAAATTTCTTTTTTTTTTTGGAATTATCAACTTCTCAGACTGTTTGAGATGTAATTGTCCCAACTTTTCATTTGTCAGCAAAGACCCTAGAACTGGCATAATGTTTATATGGCATGTTTGCCTTGTCACTTTGTTAAAATATTGGAAATTTGTTTACACACTCGACTAAGTTCAATAACAAGCTGCCATTGACACCAGAACCAATCAATAGGAAGCTTATTATTGGCAATAATAAATTGTTTAGGAATTCTGAATTCTATAAAATTTCAATTAAATTAGCTTCAAAGTTGGGCATTGAGTCACTTTATTATGGCCAGCACTCCTGCGAGTGAGACAACTTAGTGACACCCAATTAAAATATGAACAAAAAAAGTTGTCAACGTCGGATGCAACAGTAGTGAGACAGGGAGACGGTGGAGCATACCTGGCTTCCCTATATCTGCCTTTCGACTCTTCAACACCGCCACCCACGTCCGAGCTTCAACGGCTGGTGAGGAAAGCTAGACAGCCAGGAAACGAAGAACTGATAGGGTGCGATGCGAACTCTCACCACATTACGTGGGTTAGTACCAACACTAATAAGCGGGGCCAAACCCTGGCGGAGTTCTTGAATACTAACGACCTAACACTTAACACCTATCACCTTTGTTAATAGGATTAGGGAGGAGGTATTAGATGTGACGATATGTTCAGAAAATCTAATCGATGAAGTTCAGGACTCAGGAGCGTCTCCATGGAACACTCTTTCTCTGACCATCGCTACATTAGGTTCAGAATAGCACGGCCAGCGCCGAATCCGATAAGCTTTCGGTATAAGTTGAAAACCAACTGGACAAAATTCGTAAGGCTACTCAGAAGAAGACTTGGGCAAGATGATTTAGATTGTCCAAGCATAGAAGAGATTGACGAAAATGTCAACAGGATTACGACTGATGGGGTCCTTCGAAGATAGTTGTCCTCTTGGGGAAAGGAAATCAGCCCAAGAAGAATCCTTGAATGACCGGGGAGATTCGCAATATTGGGAAAGAGGTCCGCAGACTTTTTAACAGAGCACGTCGTTAAAGAGCAGACGTTTATTGGGATGTGTATTTCACACGACTCAAGGAATACAATAAGATTACCAGAGCGGCAAAACGTGCCTCCTGGAAGCTTTTCAGCAAACAGCTCGATAGCGTTAAGGACGCCGCCAAGATAAACAAGTAAAAGCGTGCTAAGTTCGGCCGGGCCGAATCTTATATACCCACCACCATGGATCGCATTTGTCGAGTTCTTTTCCCGGCATCTCTTCTTTGGGAAAAAAGGATATAAGAAAAGATTTCCTCTGCTATAAGAGCGATATCAAGATATGGTCCGGTTTGGACCACAATTAAATTATATTTTGGAGACCTGTGTAAAATGTCAGCCAATTCAAATAAGAATTGCGCCCTTTGGGGGCTCAAGAAGTAAAATAGAGAGATCGATTTATATGGGAGCTGTATCGGGCTATAGACCGATTCAGACCATAATAAACACGTATGTTGATGGTCATGAGAGGATCCGTTGTACAAAAATTCAGGCAAATCGGATAATAATTACGACCTCTAGAGGCTCAAGAAGTCAAGATCCCAGATCGGTTTATATGACAGCTATATCAGGTTATGAACCGATTTGAACCTAATTTGACACAGTTGTTGAAAGTAAGAATAAAATACGTCATGCAAAATTTCAGCCAAGTCGGATAGGAATAGTGCCCTCTAGAAGCTCAAGAAGTCAAGTCCTCAGATCTGTTTATATGACAGCTATATCAGGTTATGGACCGATTTGAACCATACTTGGCACAGTTTTTGGATATCATAACGAAATACCTCGTGCAAAAATTCATTCCAATCGGATAAGAATTGTGCCCTCTAGAGGCTCAAGAAGTCAAGACCCAAGATCGGTTTATATGGCAGCTATATCAGGTTATTGACCGATTTGAACCATACTTAGCACAGTTGTTGGATATAATAATAAAACACGTCGTGCAAAATTTCATTTCAATCGGATAAGAATTGCGCACTCTAGAGGCTCAAGAAGTCAAGACAAAAGATCGGTTTATATGGCAGCTATATCAGGTTATGGACCGCTTTAAACCATACTTGGCACAGCTGTTGGATATCATATCAAAACACGTCGTGAAAAATGTCATCCCAATCGGATAAGAGTTGGGCACTCTAGAGGCTCAAGAAGTCAAGACCCATGATCGGTTTATATGGCAGCTATATCAAAACATGAACCGATATGGCCCATTTACAATACCAACCGACCTACACTAATAAGAAGTATTTATGCAAAATTTCAAGCGGCTAGCTTTAATCCTTCGGAAGTTAGCGTGCTTTCGACAGACATACGGGCAGACGGACGGACATGGCTAGATCGACATAAAATGTCGCGTCGATCAAGAATATATATAATTTATGGGGTATCAGACGAATATTTCGAGTAGTTACAAACAGAATGACGAAATTAGTATACCCCCCATCCTATGGTGGAGGGTATAAAAAGTTTCTCTCAAAAACCCATGTCCAAACTGAAAATTTAGTAGACGACATGGGAATGAGAGCAGAGACAACGGAGGACATGTTGAGGCTTTGGATGAAAATCCATTTTCCACAGGATACGAAGGAACTCATAGAGACACCAGAATCTATATCAAAACATGAACCGATATGGCCCATTTACAATACCAACCGACCTACACTAATAAGAAGTATTTATGCAAAATTTCAAGCGGCTAGCTTTAATCCTTCGGAAGTTAGCGTGCTTTCGACAGACATACGGGCAGACGGACGGACATGGCTAGATCGACATAAAATGTCGCGTCGATCAAGAATATATATAATTTATGGGGTATCAGACGAATATTTCGAGTAGTTACAAACAGAATGACGAAATTAGTATACCCCCCATCCTATGGTGGAGGGTATAAAAAGTTTCTCTCAAAAACCCATGTCCAAACTGAAAATTTAGTAGACGACATGGGAATGAGAGCAGAGACAACGGAGGACATGTTGAGGCTTTGGATGAAAATCCATTTTCCACAGGATACGAAGGAACTCATAGAGACACCAGAATCTTGGAATAATGACGTTGATCGAAGGTTTATAATAACGGAATTTATGGTCAAGGAAGCCTTGAGGAGTTTCAAACCATTTAAGTCACCCGGACCTGATGTTACTACAAAAGGAGTCCGACTTTCTGGCTCTCGTCCTCGCCAATATTTTCACAGAGTGCCCAGGACTTTCATATACTCCGAAAGTCTGGCAGGAGGCAAGGGTGGTGTATATACCCAAACCCAACAAGGCTAGTTATGCGACACCAAAGGCCTGCAGACCCCTAAGCCTTACGTCCTTTCTATTCCAAACCTTGGAACATATTGTGGACACCATGATAAAGAGTAGGACATCCAACGAGCAACTCAAATACAAACAGCATGCCTATGTCAAGGAAAGGGAGTAAAGCTAACCGCTTGAAATTTTGCACCAATACTTCTTATTAGTGTAGGTCGGTTGGGATTGTAAATGGGCTTTATCGGTCCACGTTTTACTATAGCTGCCATATAAACCGATCTGGGATCTTGACTTCTTGAGCCTCTAGAGGGCGCAATTATTATCCGATTTTTCTGAAATTTAGTACTACGGATCCTCTCATGACCATCAACATACGTGTTTATTATGGTCTGAATCGGCTATAGCCTGATATACGATTCGGACCCGCCAAATTTAGCACGCTTTTACGCTGAATTGGCAATCATCGGGTATGTGCTTTTGTAGCCAGATCGCGCAAACAAGCTGATGCATACGCCTTATCAGCGTTGCACCTCCGGACTTAAATAGTTCAGCGGGCAACTCATCGGCTCCTACTGCTATGTAGTTCTTCAGTCGGGTCAAGGATACTTGGAGCTGATTCTGACTAGGGGATAAACATTCTATGCCATCATCAGGGATTAGTTTTGCGGTATCCTCTTCGCTGTCATCGTCGGACATCAGCAACTGGAGAATATAATCATATAATATCTCTAGCACACTGTCTGTATCGGTTACCAGATTTTCTTCTTTATCCCTGCAGCAGGATGTGTCTGCACCAAAGCCGTCGGTTTGTTGTTTGACTCTTTGGAAAAACTTCCGGACTTCATTTTGGCTCCTGTTATCTAAACTCGCCCACACTCACTACTTTCCATTTCCTTTTTATACCCACCACCGAAGGAAGGGGGTATATTCATTTTGTCATTCCGTGGGCAACACATCGAAACATCCATTTCCGACCCTATAAAATATATATATTCTTGATCGGCGTACAAATCTAAGGCGATCTAGACGTGTCCGTCTGCAGTCTTTAAAAACAGAGATATTGAGCTGAAATTTTGCACACATTATTTTTTTCCATAAGCAGGTTAAGCTCGAAGATGGGCTATATCGGACTATATCTTGATATAGCCCCCATATAGACAGATCTGCGATTTAGGGTCTTAGGCTCATAAAAGCCACATTTATTATCCGATTTTGCTGAAATTTGGAACAGTGAGTTGTGTTAGGCCCTTCGACATCTTTCTTTAACTTGGCCCAGATCGGTCCAGATTTTTATATAGCTGCCCTCTAGACCAATCTCTAGATTTAAGGTCTTGGGCCCATAAAAGGCGCATTTATTGTCCGATTTTGCCAAAATTTGGGACAGTGAGTTAGGTTAAGCCCCTAGACATACTTCTGTAATATGGCACTGATCGGTCCAGATTTGGATATAGCTGCCATATAGACCGATCTCTCGACTTAAAATTTTGGGGCCATTAAAGACGCATTACTGTCCGATTTCACTGAAATTTGGGACAGTGAGTTGTTTTAGACTCTCTGACAACTTTCTGCAATTTGGCCCAGATCGGTTCAGGTTTGGATATAGCTGCCATATAGACCGTTCCTCCGATTTAGGGTCTTAGGCCCATTGAAGCCACATTTATTACCCGATATCGCTGAAATTTGAGACAGTGAGTTGTTTTAGACGCTTCGACGTCTTTCTTCAATTTGGTCCGGATCGGTCCAGACTTGAGTATAGCTGCGATATAGACCGATCAATCGATTTAAGGTTTTAGACCCATAAAAGCAGCATTTATTATCCGATTTCGTCGAAATTTAGGACAGTACGTTGTGTTAGGCCCCTCGACATATTTCTTCAATTTGGTCCTGATCGGTCCAGATTTAGATATAGCTGCTATATAGACCGATCTCTCGATTTAAGGTTTTGGGCCCATAATAGGCTCATTAGTTGTCCGAAGTCGCCGAAATTTGGAACAATGAGTTAGGTTAAGAACCTTGACATATTTCTGCAATATGGCACAGATCGGTCCAGATTTGGATATAGCTGTCATATAGACCGATCCCTCGGTTTTAGGTTTTGGGGCCATAAAAGGCGCATTTATTGTCCGATGTTGATGAAATTTGATACAGCGAGTTGTGTTAGGCTCTTCGTCGTCCTTTTTCAATTTGGCCCAGATCCTTCCAGATTTGAATATAGCTGCCATATAGACCGATCTCTCGATTTAAGGTTTTGGGTCCTTAAAAGGCGCATTTATTGTCTGATTTCGTCGAAATTTAGGACAGTAAGTTGTGATAGACCCCTCGACATTCCTCTTCAATTTGGCTCAAATCGGTCCAGATTTGGATATGGCTGCCATATAGACCGATCTCTCGATTTAATGTCCGATTTCGTCGAAATTTAGAACATATTTTGTTATATCCAATTGAGCAATGACTTATAACTTACGTACTTATTAGTATTTAGTCCAAATCGGAACATATTTCGATATAGCTGCTATGGGGCATGAGGTATGCATTTTCACTGGATTTTGACGAAAGATGGTTTACATATATACCCGAGGTGGTGGGTATCCAAAGTTCGGCCCGGCTGGACTTAACGCCTTTTTACTTGTTTTTAATTATCCCCGTCGTCGAATTTTTAAATAATTTGCTTGGTATTTGTATGTTGAAAATTTTGCCAAAAATTGAGGTCAGCCTTCCAAGAGAATAGAGATCTAAGAGTTTTGGTAGGGACCTACCAACACTACTCTTGACCTGAATTTGTCAAACATTACTAATTTTCTGGAATAAATCTCAACCTTCTAACCACGAGATTTCATTGTACATCAACTTTGAATTCAACCCAGGTTTTCCTTCGTTACCGCTCAGAGCTGACCTTTAAGAGACCATCGCCTGACAAAAAAAAAAGGTTTAATTTTCATAATGGCTTTTCTTCAAGGAAAACCAACTAGCCTTCGTTTTGCCCCCATCCAAGATGTTGGCTGGGTAAGCACACACATTTGAAATGCTGCCAAAGTAAGCTTTTGAGTGCAACAAAGGGATTCTTGTGTGACCAAGCAAATAAAAATCTACGATTCTCACAATGCAGTTTAACCACAATAACAGCAACAATAGCCGCCATAAAGATTCGCAGCTTAAGATGAGCCAACCTTGCAATGCACATCTTTATGAGAGTAATTGCGGTGCTGCAAATCCTGAGTTATCTCGGCCATAAAAGTAAAGCATACACAGATATACCTTAGCCTTAAACTCCTGTAAGAATTTACAAAGACACAGCACCCACCCTTTGTAGCACACGTCATCGTCGTGGTGGTGATGGTGCTGCAGCTCTCTGGCACGTAACTTTAGTTCATTCATTTTATAAATGATGACAACCTTGGCTTTAATGTAATGGAAATTATGGCATATGAAATTATACTCAAGTTAAAGGAAAATAATTTCATTTATCATCGCACTCTATCTGTGTTCGTGTCATTTCCCTTTGCATTGTGTGGTAATTCAGTATTCCTACTTACTATGATTTATAAGGCCAGCCACACAAACACACACACACACACACATGCGTCTAAGGATTTTCGTTGTTGCTTATTCGGTTGCTCTTCCGCCTTGTCTGCAGTGTATTATGCCCTTGTGATTTTTCTTAAATTTAGCGACAAACAATGGGATTCAACAAAAAAAAAACAGAGCTCTAAGGATGCTGTCGTGTTTTCCTTTTTACTTTGTTGTGTTTTGGATTCCTATTTTGGAATGTACTTCAAGAAATGCTAAAGGAATTTCGGTAGATTCATGTGGCCTAC